>NW_027187378.1:48098338-48151070 GCF_028583685.1 Petaurus breviceps papuanus | reverse complement strand
GAGAGAGAGAGAGAGAGAGAGAGAGAGAGAGAGAGAGAGAGAGAGATGCTCATAGTAGTTCAAGCTGAAAAGCTGGGGTAGTATTTGTAACAATTTCTCTGAGCTTCAAAATTCCCTCTGTCCTTCTCATCATCATGCTGGTACATAACCTGAGAATTTTCCTTGACTCTGTCTCTCACCTCACCTATGTCCTATCAGTTGTCAAGACCTGTTTATCCATCCTCTTCTGTCCATTGACACTGTCCCCAAGCCTATTTTGAATCTTTATTACTTCTTCTCTGGATTTTTATAATAGCCTCCTAATTGGTTTCCCTCCTTCCAGGCTTCCCCCTCTCCAAACTATCCACCAGATAGCTAACAAAATGGGATTCCTAAGACACAGGTTCAACCATGTCACTCCCTGTTCAAGAATATCAAGTGGCTTCCCACTACCTCTAGGGTAAAAGACAAATTCTTGATCCCAGTATTTAAAATTCTCTGCAATCTGTCTCCTACTTACTTTCACAGCCTTATTTCAAACTATTCATCTTCATAAACTCTGGATTCTAGACAAAGTGCATTATTAAATATTCCCCAAACTTGTTACCTTATCTTCTATCTCCATATGCTCACACAGACCAACTCCCCCATACCTAAATGTATTTCTTCTCATTTCCTCCTCTCAGATCCTTTCTCACCTTTCAAGGTTCAGCTATGCAACTTTATCTGAAAGGTCTTCCCTCATATTCCCAAATGTTAATGCTTGTTCCCCCTTCAATTTTCCTTGACATACTTATTTGTATAAATGTTGGGGTTTTACAAGCATGCACACGTACAAAAACACATACATATACACCTCTAGTGGTGTGGTGGGTAGAATGCTTGGCCTAGAACCAGGAAGACTCATCTTCCTGAGTTCAAATCTGGCCTCAAACACTTGCTAGCTGTGTGACCCTAGGCAAGTCACTTAACCCTATTTGTTTCAGTTTCCTCATCTATAAAATGAGTTGGAGAAGGAAATAGCAAGCCACTCCAGTATCTTGCCAAGAAAATCCCAATTGCAATCCCAATAGCCAAACATGAATGAAAAGACTAAACAACAATAATGTCACCTGCTTCTAAGGCAGGGAATGTTTTATTTGTCTCTTTCCTCCCCACTACTATCCCCATACCATGTACACATCTAAAACTTAGTTCAGTGTTTGCACAAAGTACTTTATAAAAATAGATTTTACTGATTACTTTTGTTTTTAAAATTGCCTTGATTTCCGCCTGAGTTTATCTTCTTCATTCTCTCTAAGTGCCATGTCTTATAATAAGAATTATTTTTAAGAAAAAGAGAAGAGATAAAATTCTGCAAACTAATCAATGCATTAGAAAAAACTCTTACATTAAATGCAATGCTCCACATCTGTGGAACCCCCACCTCAGCAAAGGAATCAGGGCAGCTGTCTTCTCACATCTCTTCTTTGGAACCACTCTGTTGTTTTCTTAAGAATTTGTATCATACTGATATCTGCGAAAATTTTATTATCTACTTATTTTCAAATATTTTTATGATGTGATTGTTAATATTCAGGTCATTATTCATTTTGCATTTATTGTGGAATATAGTAGATAGAGTGGGTCTCAGCCTAATTTCTGCCAGACTGCTTTACAGTTTTCCCAGCATCTCTAATTAAATAGGGAGTTCTTCCCTAAGTAATTTATGTTTTCAGGCTTATCAAACACCAAGTTTTTGAGTCCCATTACTTCTGATTCTCCCTTGCCTAGTTTATTCTGTTGGTAACCTTTTCTATTTCTTAAACAGTAAAGGGGTTTTAATGATTACTGCTTTATGATATAGTCTGAAATCTGGAAGTGCCATTCCCTCTTCATTCCTACCTTTTTTTCCCCTGTATAGTCTAGATCCTTTAGTACTCCAAATGAAAATCTGTTTTTATTTTATTTAGCTCTGAAAAGCACTACTCTATTAGGTTGATTAGCATAACAACAAAATTATAAATTAAATTTGTAACTATCATCATTTGTATGATATTGGCACAGCCTAGACATGATCACTAAGTAACCCTATATGTAATAAATGTTTATTGATTTGAACTGAACCTGTAAATTGCATTAGTGTGGTTGATAAGGAACTGGCCTCAGAGTCAGGAAGACTTGGGCTCAAGTTTCTGCTATTAGTGATGATGTAAGTCTGTCACTTAACTTCTCGGTGTCCCTAGGCAACTCTCTAAGGTTATAAATTGCATGAAAGATGATAGGTGATGAAATCTTCATTGAGAGTTCCTCATTAGAAAGTTCCCTATATTGATGAAATCACAGGTCCTATTAAAAGAATAATAATAATAATATTTGCATTAAGTGCCTCACCAGGTTGTTGCAAAGAAAACCATTGTAAGCTTTTAAGTCTCATGGGAATATGAACTATTATTATTGTCAGCCTACAAAAATGAAATCAAGAAATCATGGAATTTGAGTATTGAAATTAAGTATTGAAAAGGAATTCAGTGACCAACCCATGCCTAAAAAGAAGATAACTTCTGTGACAAATAAGCATTAATCACGTAGCCATCACTTGAAGACCCCCTAAAGAAGGGAAAGCCACTTCCTCCCAGGACAGTCCATTCTACTTTTGGGTAGCTCTAATTATTAGATAGTTTTTCTAACGCTAAGCTTAAAATTACCCTTTTGAACTCTCACCAATTGCTCCTAGGTCTTCCTTCTGGACCCAAATGGAACAAGTCTAATCTGTCTTCTATATGACTATTGAAATACTTGAAGACAATTATCAATCTACCCCTAACCCCCATTGAGCCTTCTTTTTTCCAGATCCTCCAACTGAACTTCATATGATATGAAATTTAGATACTTTGCCAATATGGCAACCCTCCTTCTGATGCTCACCATACAGAGTTATGCACAGATTCCTTGGGAATTCTATTCATTGCTTCTTCCCAAAATAGCAGTACATTATCATTACTAAGGGCTATTATTTGAATCTAGTCATTCTACTAGCTCCGAATCCATTTAATTTTCCTAACAGCTAGCCTCTATCCATCTTTCCACAGGAACAACTTGAGAGATTTTGTTAAATGCTTTTTGGGGCTCTATTAAGAGATAATTGACATCCAGGAATGAAGGGATGTTAGTCTCAGGGTCCTCTGCATTGGTCAGACTATATCTGGTGTGCTCTATTCCATTCTAGGTACCAGTTTTTAGGAAAGACATTGAGAAGATGAGAATTGTCGAAAGGAGGGCAACCAAATTGGAGACTAAAGATACTAATAATAACAGCAACAATAAACAATATAAATAAATTTATATAATGCTTTTTAAATAAGTATGCTTACTTTATTTTTAAAAAAAGATGTCCTTTTCTCACATTATATTTCCAACTCCCTTGTCCAGTGAACCTGTAAAGATTTTAAAAGAAAATGAAGTAGTTCAGCAAAAACAATCAGTAGCGAATAGAGCATCATATTGGAGCTTTCTATTCTATTCCATTTCTATATAACTGCTTTTGTGGATACTACTGTTCTCCTCCCCTTTTTCTCCTATGTCTCATTCTTATAAATATCAGTTCATGAAGAAAATAATGTCTTAGGTAGAAGCATTTTCATGTGGTGGGAATCTTGGTGTCCTCCAAGTTATGATGCTCACTTCTGTCCCTCCCCATGATCACCTACCACTTCTGAGACCAAATTCTTCTATCTCTACTATGTTCCCCTAATACCCTTGTCTCTAATGGTCTTTATGGACTAATAAATCTCCCATTATGAGATGAGATGGAGTCCCTGGAGGTACAACCCTTTCTCAAAGAAGGTGCTTTCCTTAAAATCCTTCAAGATAAGATTCATTAAAGGTCATTGTCTCTCACCACAGATAAACATCTCTCCCTAACATAGAAACATTCTCCAATGGCACACTTTCCTTTCTTGTTCAGGGGTAAGATCCATCTCTAACCCCTCAATCCCAGTCCCTCCCTTCTACTTTTTCCATCCTATTCACCAACACTCAATCTGGTTGAGTGACTAAAGAAATGACCATCCTTTGTCTGATCACCTATGCACTTTTTTTTCTGCTTTTTGGAGGGAGAAGGTTAAGTGACTTGCCCAAGGTCACACTGCTAGTTTTGTGTTAAGTGTCTAAGGCCAGATTTGAACTCAGGTCCTCCTGACTCCAGGGCCAGTACTCTATTCACTACGCTACCTAGCTGCCCCACACCTATGGACTTCTTGATGCTGTTTCATCTCCTCCATTTTTCTTACCTTCCTGTTCCCATTTATGTAATATCTCACAGTGGCACACTTCCAATAAGTTATATTTACTCAAAGCATCATGAGATTTAGTCCATGGAATATCAAGGCAGTTTTTCCTCCTCTCTTCCTGATTCTTTAAGTTTCCCTTAAATCTTAAGTTGCTTAGGTCCTTTTTGGTCCATAATGAACCTTCCTTTACTCTTCAGTTTAATTTCTTTTTCTTATTTAAATATCCTATAAATAGAAGAGAATTAATTACATTTTTCTTTCTGTCATTCAGAATGCTTGTAAGTCAAATATTTGTTCATCTTTTTTTGCGGAGGGGGAGTGCCAAATATGCTCCTAATGTCATGTGTTAGTAGAAAGCCCACATTTTTTCACTGAGAATTGGGATCAATTTAGCAGAATATGTTAATATGAATCATATTACTCTCATCTCCAATCTAGGGTAGGGGGGAGGGAAGAAGAAAAGGAAAAAAATGAAATTTACGTGATAACTGTATTATATATTTAAAGGGATATTAAGTTGCATATAATAGATTTGCAGTTTCATGTGCAATCATCTTTTTTATTATATTACCTTATGGAGATGCTCATTTTATTCCATAAATTAAAAATAAAATATTTTTAAAAGATTATCAAGTTATCTTGAGATATTTGTATTAGCATTGCTTTATGGTTAGTTATCTCTTCTATTTCCTTGCAAAGTTTGTTGTCTGTTATTGAACTGGCAAAATTTAACCACTATAATATGCCTCAAAATTTATATATCAGATTTTGCTGTACTAGCAATTTATAAATTAAATTGATCAGTACATTGTTTGACTTCAAAAGTTGTGGGGAATTTATACTACTTCCTACTACATGGGCTTCATGTTCTTGATGTAAATGGGTTTGTTTTTGTTTTTGTTTTTCTGGGAGATCTATGTTCATTACATTTTTTTCTATTTGCCTCATCAAAATCAGTCACCTTGTATAGAAATCATGAATTCTTTGTCTGCCTTTTGTTTGTCTTACACCAAATTTTTTCTTCTTTTTTATATTTTCCCAGAATTTATTATTTTCTCTTTCAGAGTCTCCACTTATGTGATTAAATCATGTTTTCCATGTCTTATAATTTGCTATTTATCTGCTTAAATTATGTATTAAAGACTCTCATTTATGCCTTAATTTCATTCCTATCTTCTTTAAATAACTTTATTTAACTTTTGAACTCCACTTGATTATTTTGGTATTCTTTCATGATTCCAAAGGAGTATGCAGTACTTTTCTTCCACAAGGGAATTTTGTTTCATTTTTCTTTAAAATATAAAACTTGTTCCTAATGTTTTGACTTTCATATTCACTTTAATTCATTTTTCCATTACTTAACTGCTTGTGCTCTAAGTTTTCATATAGGCCTTCTTCCTTGTAATTCTGATCTTCCAGCCTTTCTCCTTGATTCCCAGTTTCTTGTCTCCATTTCCCCTCTTCACTCTTTGATCCCTTTCCATTCCCCTACTGTATGGACTGCAAGGCTGGGTATCCTCAGTCTCTTCATGTTGTGAAGTGTGAGCCCAACTGACAGTCCTATACAGAATAACTCAGGGTGGAGAGGATTAGTGTCAGTTTAGTGTCCATCCCCCTATCCCTTAAGCAGGAAGTTCTTTCCTCTCTATCTGGGAAGACAGGCCTATGTCTACTAAGCACCTCATCTTCACTCCCATTCCCAACTCCCTCAGCCCTCACTGGTCTCTTTTTTTGAGTGACTGGGAAGAATCAGCATCTGCTACTCCTTATGGAATATGAGGATTTCACACTGAGTCATTGGCAGAGGTGAGGGTAGGGAGGGATCAGAAATGAGTCCTCCCTCCCCCAAGGATGGATTTGAAAGCATAAGCTTGATAAGTTGATATTATTTCCTATGCCCATTATATGATTTGGTTTGAGACAGGGAGCCCTAAGCATTTAAGTGCTCAAATGTTATTTCATGATGTTTTTTACCTTTTATAGTATTTGTCTTATCTTGTGTATTCAGCTTTGGTTCCTCTATATTTGGCATATAATTCCCCTTTCTGAGTTTTTCTTAACCATCTTACTGATCATGTGATGCTACATAGAACTTTAAGATTTATAGAGATATTTTCTTACAGCAACCCTCGGAGACAGGTAGTAACAATGGCTCATGTTTGTGTAGTACTCTAAGGTTTGCAAACACACATTTCTCTTGCTCCTCACAACCTTGTGACTAAGTTCTATTATGATCTTCATTTTACAGATGAGGGTACAGTCTCAGCAAGTTTAATTAACCTGCCCAGGATAACATAGCTAGACAATTTCTGAGATGACATTAAAATTCAAATCTCCTCGATTCTGAGTCCAATGGTTTATCTATTGACTAGACTGTCTTTAAGGGTTATTATCCTTTAGTCAAAAAGTAGTGGCCTCACTTCTTTTTTTTTAGTTTTTTGGAGAGGGGAAGGTTAAGTGACTTTCCCAAGTTCACACAGCTAGTTTTGTGTTGTATGTGAAGCCACACTTGAACTCAGGTCCTCCTAACTCCAGGGCTGGTGCTCTATTCACTACACCACCTAGCCTCCCCATGGCCTCACTTCTTATTCATGGAAAAGAATATAGTAGTCTTTACCAGGAATACTGGCTATTTCTCCTAAAATTGTATCCTTTTGCATATTTTAATTTAAACATTCCCCCTTAAAAATAAATAACTCTTACTGAAACGTTAGTTGGCATAGTATTAGTGACAGAGGTGAATGATTGCCCAGAGTTTGGGGAATTCATGTAGTACATAAAATCCGTGGTACAGAAAGAGCTAATAGGTCATATATGGTGAATGTAGCCGGTCTCTTGTCAGTCAACATGGTCAACAGTTTGGATAAGTAGGGAATTTGAGTCCCTTGACCCAAACTGAATCAAGATCCAAGTTCCTTAAAGTTGTAAGAAATTCAGCAAGACTCCATATATTCTTTCATATAGGGTTAAAGAAAAGTAAAAAGAAAATTCATTTCTCAGGGACTTGGCTAAGAGGACAGACAAAATGGTTTCCCAAAAGAGCATATGCAGCAGGAAATAAAATGTCAGCTGACAGCTCTAAGCCAAAATTCTGAGATATATTGGATATATTTGTTCTCATCTAAATGAAGATTGTGCAAGAAAATTTATTTTTTAAATCTTGGTTAAAAAATAACTCTTCTTCTTCATCTTCATTCCAGATATTTATAAACAAACGTTGATCTTCTTAAGAATAAACAACAGAAATGAATGTGGTATTTTTTTTAACAAGTTCAGGTCAAGAAACATTTATTAAGCACCTAGGATAAGCAAAGCCAAGTTCTAGTCCTAGATAAAAAAAATTGGATAGAATATAATTAATAGGACCATTTGGTTAAACTATGAAAGGGACTTCACTAATCATTTAATCTAGACCTCCTCATTTTACAGATGAGGAAACTGAGAATCAAAGAAATTAAGTAGTTTGCCCAAGGTCAGAAAGGTAGTAAATAGTGGAACTAGAATTCAAAGCCATCGACCTACAGAGTGGGTTGGTCCCCTTTCTTCCAACAGAAATTGATGCCCACTCATCAGACACATGCTAGTGGGGACTCCTTTCTGATATGAACTGGACTAGATGGTCACCAAGGTCCTCATCAACTCAGATTCTATGATTTTGAGATTCTTTTGCCTCCAAAACTAATGTCTTTCTTACTATAACAAACTGTCTGTAGTTTCATAATAGTATACCTATCTTACATATGAGGAAGTGGAGACATAGAGATGTTAACTGATTCAGGGTCACACAATTAGTAAATAAGACTAAATGTTCAAATGCAGTCCTCCCAACTCAAAATCCAGCATGACTCCCATTATATCACCTGTTCTCTAGAAATCTTAGTGCTTGCTTCTGTTGCAAAAAGAATAGGTTTTAGGAGCAGCTAGGTGGCACCATGAATAAAGCACTGACCCTGGAGTCAGAAGAACTTGAGTTCAAATCCAGCCTCAGAAACTTGACACACTTACTAGTTGTGTGACCTTGGGCAAGTCACCTAACCCCCAATAGCCTTGCCTTCCTTCTCCAAAAAAAAAATAGGTTTTTATGTAAGAAGTACAAAGTCAGAGTGGCTAATGATTTGTGAAAATGGAATTTCCTTTTTTTTTTCCTAATCTAATACAGAGCCATGCTTCCCCTGAGTAGTTCTGCCACTGGTTTCTTATAATGTCTAAATGGTCACTATTAGAGACTCTGACCAGTTATCTCCAGGCCATTTCACCTCCTTTTTCTTTCCAAAAGAAAATCAGATTCTCACCCATGGGAACTTGAGTTCTGATTGGTGAGCCCTCACTTTATCTAGCCTTATCCAACTCTTCAAAACTAATCTCCAGCCATCTACATGGCATGCCTCTATGGAATCCCTCCCATAATTCTTCCTCCTTTTTCCAACTCTACCTCTAAGTACAATAATAAAATCATCACTACCATTCTGACACTCTTCCCCGGACACTACATCACTATACGTGTTGTCAGTCAGTCAATACACATTTATTAAGTGCCTAATGTGTGTCAGGCACTGTGATAAGTACTGGACTTAAAAAGAAATGTAAAAGACACTTCCTGCTCTCATAATCTAATGGAGGAGACAACATACAAGCAACTGTGTGCAAACAAGATACACACAGGATAAAGTAGAGATAATCAACAGAGGGAAGATGCTAGAATTAAAGGGGATCAGGAAAAGCTTCCTGTTAAAAGTGTCTGTTTAGCTAGAATTTGAAGGAAGCCAGGAGACAGACAAGGATATGCCAGTGAAAATGCCTGGACTAGGGAGATGGGGTGTCTCTTGTTCAATGATCAGCAAGAAGGTCGGTGTCAATGGAGGGTAGAGTGTGGGGGGAGGAGACATGTCAGGTATGAGAAGGCTAGAAAGGTGGGGGGGAGGGCAGAGTACAAGTTAGAAAATAAATTCTTTGAGAGTGGGGATAATCTTATTTGATTTCTATTCTCAGCACTTACCACAGTGTCTGGCACAAATTAAAATCTTAATAATTTTTTTTTCATTATTTCATTCCTTTGGCTTTAGGAATTGTATTGACATCTCTTGTTTCAAACTAAATAACCATATTGTAAACCATCCAGTTAATTTAGAGTTAGGAGACCTGATTTAACATCCCATTTCTGTTATTACTGTTCAGTTCAACAACATTTATTATCTAGCTACTATGAATAATATAATAACAGGTGCTGAGACTAAAGAGAGGCATTCACTGCCCTTGAAGACCCTACGTTCTACTAGGGGACCACAACACAACAAAATGTTGGAGGAACATGAAGCTCTAAAAACAGAGAGAATCAGGAAGGACTTCTGGAAGGAGATGACTGTTGAGTAAGCCTTGAAATAAGCTCCAAGGGATGGAGCTGAGGAGGCAGAACATTCCTGGCATGGGGGGCAGCCAGTACAAAAGCTGGATATGGAAAGCTGCATATAGAGAACAGTAAGTAGGTCTGTTTGGTTGGAGAAAAGAGTGTATGAAGGGAAGTAATTTATAATCAACCTGGGAAGATAATGTCAGACTATGGTGTCAGACTATGAATTAATTTAAAGACTGAAGATTACTCCTTGTATGATCTTTGGAAAGTTACTTAACCTATCAGGGACTCTGTTTACTCATCTGTAAAATGGCAGGATTAAAGTAAATGACATCTACAATCCCTTTACATTATATACGATCTTTTATCAGTCATCTGCTCCTACATGGGGTTTAATTTTTCTAATTTATTTTCAATCTCAAAATTAGAAGGAAGGGACTGGAATTAATTCTCTTTTCACACAGTTGCTAAATTGATATTACTGTAACATAGCCTTGATCATTCTACTCCCCTGCTCAAGAAGTTGCTTTGGCTCCCAAAGGCTTCCCAAATCCCATTTATAAAATAAATGGCCTAACACCATTCCTGATCCCCCGAGGTACAAAATTGAGAAAATTCAGGTTTTCTTGAACAACCTCCCCACCCCTTCCCACTCACTTCAGCAATCTGTTAAAGAAAAGGAATATTTTCTCATTTATGAAAGCAACACATATCAGGCCAAGTACAAATTATGAATAATTTGTATTTCTACAATTTCAATTTCTAATTTCTGTATTTCTACAGAAGAATCAAAGGAGTACCTTTCAAAGTATTCCAGAGTAAATACCAAGAGGTTTATACATGCAGGACCAAGGAAATATATGAAAACACTTACTTGATCACAGTTCAAAAACAATGAACTTGGGCATCAAAACGGAGAGCAAAAGACTGTTTGTGTTCTGTGCCTTGGGCTTTGCTGTGATGTTCCTAGTCTTCAAACACACCCAATGGAGGTAGAGGAACCAAATACTGGCACAGGATGTTCTTGACCTAACACTGACACAATTGGATGTAGGGAAATATTTGAGACTTTTGAAAGGAATCAAGGATAAAATGTAAAGTTATTGTTACAAACGTATAATGTTTGGTTACAAACAACAGGCTTGCTGGAGGATGTGGCAGGTTACAAGAGTGACTATTTGCAGAAGAATCAGACAAAATAGTTAAATAGTCCTTTTGCATGAAGTGTTTAAATAAACGGTACTTAGCTCAATTGAAGATACCTAAGGGAGCATTAAAGGAAAGTCAAGGTTAACATGGAAAGGGTCCTATTAGAGGAAAGGGAAGGAGAGAGGACAGAAGAGAAGGGGAGGGGAAGGGGAGGGAAGGGAGGGAATAATTTGATCCTCACAACAACTCTGAGAAATAAGTACTATTGTTATGGTTGTTATTGAGTAGTTTCAGCTCTCTGTGACCCCATTTTGGGTCAGCAGAGATACTGGAGTGGTTTGCCACTTCCTTATCAGCTCATTTTACAGATCAGGAAACTGAAGTAAAAAGGATTAAGTGGCTTTCCCAGGGTCACACAGCTAGTAAGTATCCGAGGCTGGATTTGAACTCAGATCCTCCTGACTCTAAGCCCAGCACTCTACCCACTGTACCACTTAACCAATATCTAAAAGTGAAATGGACTGCCTTGGGAAATAATGAGGTTCTACTCATTGGAGGTATTTAGGGAAAAGCTGACAATTTGTATATGTTCTCAAGAGAGTTCTCTTCAGGTAAAGGTTGGTCTAGGTGGTCTCTGAGGTCCCTTCTGTAAGTTTTGCATTTTAATCAGAACCAGGGCCCTAGAAAAGTCAGGGTGGCTATTTATTTGTATTCAAGAAAGATTGATTGTGTAACCACAGTACTCAAGGCATTGTATAACTAGATTAAGACAGCCATTCTATGCTTTACAAAATCAGTCATGATATTAACACATAGAGAAAAAAAGCTATTAATAGTGCAAATATTAAGTAGAGTAAACAAAGTTGTGAACTCATCAGAAGTTGCTGACAACTTTGGGAACTTTTCTACTCAGACTTTCTATGTAGGCATACTTTGAGATTGCAAGGATCTGGCTTTTCCACCTCATTATTTAATGTAGCTTTCAATTATACTGGCAAGGCAGATGAGTTTGAGTTTACTGTCTTTCAGGCCAAGGCCCATCTCTCCAAACCAGCCTGAGAGCACATTTTGGAAATTTGTGGGCCAGGAGAGGCAGATGTCAACCATGCTTTGACCAAGCCAAGTTTCTGGGCCTCATGCAGGGTTCTAAGAAATATGCCATCTGTTTGATCAATGTGCCAATGCTTATCTATCCACAAAAAGCCATTTCATAAAGTACTCACATGGTCTACTGGGAAGACCTGTCTGGATTTCCAGCTCTCCCACCTACATCTTTGGACTTAGGGTCAAAAGACCTAGTTTTAATGTGAAAATATGACACAGACTAACTGTGTAACTTTAGGCAAGTCACTCAAGCTCTCTGAGCTTCAGGGTCTTTTTCTGCAAAATAAGGATTCTAATATATTCACTACCTACTTCACAGAGATGTCATGCAGAAAGTATTCTGACAGGTTCTATAGAAAAGTGAGTTATTGTTATTACAGAGTATTCTAATCTATTGCAGTCCTACCCCGGTGCTTCATCATGGTAAAAAGACAGCCTTGTATTCTTAAAATCTATGCCAGTGAAGGGAAAGTTTTGGCAAGTCCCCAGACTGAAAAAATGTCAGAAAAAAATGGATATAGAACCAGTAACTGACTATAAAATTGTTAAATGAGAGCTAGTAAAATTTGTAAAATAAATAGATGATAGATAGGATAGATGATAGTTAGATAGACAGAAGAAGAGAGGGAGAGGGATAGGAACAGGAACAGGGACAGGGAGAGAAAATATTAAGCACTGTGTTTAAGGTACTGTGCTAATTGCTGGGAATACAAATATTAACAAGCAAGACAGTCCCTACCTTCAAGGAACTTACATTCTAATAGGGTAAGACAACACATCAAAGGGGAACTAGAAGGTGGGGGGATTGTGTGGTGTAGAGAGCATGGACCCCCAGCAAGATAAGGTCAAAGCTCACCCATCAGAGAAGAGAAACCCAGGAGTGGAGTGTAAGTTCCTAATGTGGTGAAAATGGTTGGAGAGTAGGACTATTATGAGGAAATTTCCACAAAGAATTATGGAGGCCTGGACTCCAGCAATATAGGGCAAAATTCTGCTCATCCATCTGATCTGGGAGCCCCAAGGGCCAGGGACCAAGTTTCTGACAGTTTGGATATGATTAGAGAATAGGGCACTGAAAGCTCATCACCAAGTGGTTGTCCACCAGGCAGGGAATGTAATACAAGAAGCATGTGAGTAAAAGAGAGCATAGTATGTCTGCAAGAAAAGAGCTGTTCAAGCACAGCAGACAATAGATGTTTGGGAAGAATACTTCAAAGCATCAACAGATCATACCCCATCCGGGCCTTCTCATCCTGGCTGCTTCTCCATATTTTCCCTTAAATGCATCCTAAGTATTGGAGGCCTTCCTCTAGGTCTTCAGATTCATATTACTGGTACCAGTGAAGCATTTGGGCTGTTCCTTTGCTGTCCCTTGCTCTCATCACATTATCAATCCATCTCCTCTTTTGATCATATATTTCCTACATCACAGATTTCATACCATTTTTAATGTAATTTATAATCAGTGGTACTCTGCAGCCCCTTTATTATCCACCATGAATCTCTCCATTGAACTTTTTCTCATCCAGTTTTGATTGTTCAGAAGTTGTAGTATTCCATATTTCTCAGTCACATAGGTTCATTGAAAGAATATTTTTAATATGTCCTTATATTTCAAAATATATCTAATACATTTTTAAATGCAGGGTTTTATGTTGGGAAGCAATTGGAAATCACTGAAAGGAACACACAAGTGTGGCAGAGATAAAGGCTTAGACCAACATCTAATACAATATCCTACAATAAATTCAAAATACTAAAGATCATACCACCAATAGAAAAAAAGAATGAGAAGCAGATTACACACATTTCATGGGGATAGAGAACAGATAAATTCTTAACCAAACAAGGTCTAGTGGCAATAACAAAAGGATAATTTTGATTAAATGAAATCGAAAAGTTTTTGTGCACACATGCATGTGCGCACTTGCACACACACACGTACATGCACACACAAAATTAGTGCAATAAAAGTAGAAGTTCTTTACCCGGGGGCCATGAACCACTAAGGTGTACATAAATAGATTTCAGGAGATCCATGAACTTAATTGGGGATATAATAATATTTTTAAATATATTTCATTTCCTTTCTTAAGATTAGAAAGGAATATAAATTAGAAAGAAATATAATTTCATTTATTTTAAATATTATTCTTATAACGGGGCAATAGGTTTTACCAGTGCAACAAATGGGTTAATCACACACACACACACACACACACACACACACACATACACACATTAAGAACTCAATCTAGGAGAAGAATGGAAGCTATCAACTTGGAAAAGATTTTTTTCTTCAAATTTTGTACATAAGGCTTTTTCATATAAGATAATAAGACAACTGTTAGATAGACAGACAGACAGATAGATTAATATATAGGTAGATGGATGGGTGGATAGACAGACAGACAGATAGATAGATAGATGATAGATAGAGATAGATAGATAGATAGATAGATAGATAGATAGATAGATAGATAGATAGATAGATAGACAGACAGACAGACAGACAGACAGATAGATAGATAGATGATAGAGATAGATAGATAGATAGATAGATAGATAGATAGATAGATAGATAGATAGATAGATAGATAGATAGACAGACAGACAGATAGATGGATGGGTAGATAGATTGCCCAAAGTCCACTTAATAAGCAGTCAAAATATATGAGCAAATAGTTTTTTTTAAAGAACTTCAAACTCTTAAGACCCACTTGAAAGAATGCTTCAAATCACAAATAAAAGAAATGCACATACAAATAACCCTGAGGTTTCCCCTCCCACTCAGAAAAATAGCAAAAAGTGACAAAATGTTTCAAAATTACAAAGAATAAGCTTGCCAACAAAGAATAGATAGGAGAAGACACCTCTCCTCCAATTTCTTTGCAACAGTGGGGTATACATTACAGTGGAACACTGCATATAATGTCATATTTTTATATATTGATCAGTTCTGCTGAAATCTTTCTTTTCTTTCTCCTTTTCTTTTTTTTTTTAAGCAATCGGAGTTAAGTAACTTGCTCAAGGTTATATGGCCAGGTGTTTCTGGGTGGGTGCTAAGTGTCTGAGCCCGGATTCAATCTCCAGGTCATCCCGACACTGGAGCTGGTGTACTTACTCGCTGTGCTACCTGGCCGCCCCATTCTTTCTCCTTTTCATTAAAAAAAATCTTTGTGAGAAGGAATAGGGAAGATGAGATATAAAGGTAAATTTAGGCAATGTAAAAACAAAAGATATCAATAAAATTTTGTTTTAAAAGCATGGTACAGTTTCCAAATGCCATCTTACTTGCCTTCTTTGTCTTATTCGATTCTGAGTTGCCAACCCATTAGGCATCTTCAGATACTCTTCAAGACAGATATGCTGATGAACTATCTCATCTTTATTCCATATCCATTTTTATGTTCATTCATTTTTATGGTCTGGTATGAGCAATGAACATTCTTCATTCCATTGCTTTTTCCTCTATAGATTATTAGTCTAGTCCCTTTTGAATGGTCATGAAGTGTGTTGATGAGTCCTTTAATAATATGGGCTTGATTCAATCAACTCACCACTCAAAGGTTAAGTCCCCCACAAGGGTGACTGCCCTAAGTTCAAGGAACTCTATAGGTTCTCATTTTTAAAACTATCATTCACAAGCCCCCATCAATGTCTCTGACTTTAGTATCCAGAAGAAATTAGCTCAATTCAAAGGCATTAGCTAAAGGACCTAGTAAGACTAGCAGTAATACAATATCTCCTCCATAATCCTGAGATTCTTCCACAAACATGCATAGCCACAGGGGCAAGAATAGATGACTAGAGAATTCACAAGCAGAGAAGCACATGTTAGGGAGCAAAATGTCAGAAGCATAATGTTATTTGCAAACTGACAAAGGCACTCATTGGATTGATCATTATTGTTGGTATCATATATGTAAATAACACAGTTATATATCTTTGAGGTAATTGGAGATGAGCGAAGAAATGGAATAGAACAAAGGGTATTGATAAAAAGGAGCCACATCTAGATTCTAGTCTTGGTTTTACAACTAACTCATTATGTGACTTTGGCTGTGCCACAACCACCCTGATCTTCAGTTTAGTTTATTTATAAAATAAAAATTTTAAATGTATTTATAAAATAAAATTTAATGACACAACATTTCTTCCGGTGCTAAGAAATTCCAATTCTATAAGAAATAGCTAAGAGTCAAATTATAATGGGTTTTGAACATTAGGCTGAGAAGTTCAGACCAATCTCATTTCACCATTAGACTATGAGCTTCCAGAGGCAGGTTCTATTTCTTCCTTTTTGGTTTTTTAATCCCCAACCCTTAGCACAGTGCTTAGCATAGAGAGATCTTTAATAAATGTTAATTGACTGAATGACCTTGTTTCACTTTCAGAGCAGAAAGAACATTGAATTTATAGTGAGACAAGCTGAATTTCAGTACTTCCTCTGCTACTAATTTATCTGTCTCACCTTGGGTAAGTCACATCACTTTTCTGAGTCTCAGTTTCTCATCTGCAAACTGAAAGGATCAGAATAGATGGCTTGGCTTTTAGGTCCCTCTCAGTTCTATGATCCTATGAAAGAGCCCTTAATTCTAAACTTTATACCTGTATTCTTGCCAAATTTATTAAAGCCATTACTCCAGAAAGCAATTTGGGATTATAATTTACTCACAGAAGCATAGATTTAGAGCTAGAAGTGACCTCAGAGGTCATCTAGCCCAAACCTCTCATTTTATTGATGAGGAAACTCAGGACCATGGAAATAAATAGACTTGCTTAAGGTCACACAGATAGTAAGCATGAGGGAAGAACCCAGGTTCTCTGGATCCCAAGTCAGCATTGCTTCCCCTGACTCCCACTATTTCCAGCTATTTACTGAGGAACTTCTTGGCTAGAAGAACCTCACTGAATAAAGTGATCATTTTGGCCAGGAGAAAGATATTTAATGATGACTAGTAGGCACATAATCCTCGCACTTGTAGGCGGGGAAAGGAGGCAGTAAATTTCTAGATCATTAAAAAAAAAACATGCAAATTAATTGAAAATGATTCCTCTAAGTAGAGGATATATTTCTTAATGATAACCCTAAAGCCACATACACAAGAGCATTACTGCAAAGAAAATGGAACTGGATCAACAGTTGATAACTTTCTCTAAACCCTGGTAGATTTCCCATGTAGCTGGTAGAGTACACATGAAAAGAAGAAGATTAGAACTTATTCCTACTATTCAATCTGTGAGAAAGGAAGGCAAGAGAGGAAGAGAGAATGAAAAACAGGGAGATACTGCTAATGCTCTGACCCAGTAGAATCAGAAAAAAATTGTCCAAAGACCTATAAATCTTTAACCTCTGATCGCTACTTTCAGCTAAGTCAAGTTACATGCCATTTTTTCCTTCTTGTTACAATCTATACAACCTGCTTTTCAACATCTCCAGAGGGTTAAAGATGATATCCCTTAGCCCTCCAGCTCTATACCAGATCTGAGACAATGAAGGGAGGGATATTTGGAAGGGATATTTAATTTCAAATCGAGGAGAGCCAACCATGTTAACAGAAAACCACTACCTCTATCCAATCAAAAGACTTACTGCTACCCACTTTTTTCAAAACTTAATATCCTGGCAACTACTGAGTATTCTTTCTCTCTGTCCTCCTAACCACCCTTTCATTATAAATAGTTATAAAGCAATGGGGTATCCTTTAATAATTATGATTTTGACATGGACAAGAATATGAGATTATCAGTCAATCAACCTGTATTTATTAAGTGCCTACTATGTTCTAGGATTGGGAATATAAAATAAAAAGTGAAAAAATCCTGACCTAAGGAGCTTACTATTGGGAAATAAACTGTGTACATATAATGGTGTGATAGTAATGGCAATTAAAGATTCCCCTGTATTGGCTTGGTTTTCAAATTGATTGTGTTAAAACCCAGAGTTTGTTAATCCCACCTGTGGGATGGGCTTGTTGATGTGAAAAGAAAGTCCTGAACTGGGAGGAGCTGGTGACGTAGATTTGGAGAGACACTAGAGAGAGGCGGAAGATCTTTTTGGAAGCAGCACCTCATGGAGAGAGAGAGACTAAGAGAATTGCTGGTGGCCGCTTTGAATTGCCCTGGACTTTTGAGACCTGCCCCCTGAGCTGCCAAAGACTGAGGAGACATGGCTGTTTTGCTGGTACTTTGTCTGTCTGTTTTGATGTTGTTTTGCCAGATTTGTCCACTGGTGAAAGACAGTCCTTTTGTTGAAGAAGTCCTGGAACCTGGCTGTTCGCTAAGAAGCCCTGAGACTGTCCTGCAGACAGAGAGTGAATACTGTCCACTGGTGAGGGACAGTACTGTTGTTGCAGGGCTCTGGAGACTGTCCTGCAGACAGAATGAATACTGTCCACTGGTGAAGGACAGTGCTGTTGTTGCAGGGGTCTGGGAGCCTTTCTGTTGGTTCAGAAGCCCTGAAGAAGGATTGTCTTGTTGTATGTTTACAGAAATCCTGGGAGAGGGCTTTGCTAATGTGTTCAGGGGTTCTAGGACTGTTCTACAGACAGAGGATGAATTCATGAAGGGACTGGCAATGTATCTTATGGCCTTGCTAAGCCTTGTCTCCCCAGGAACTAAGATTGCTGAGAACTTGCCTCGTGTCAAGATGAAGAAAAGACCTCCATTTGGGTATTAAGTGCTGTGTTTAAACTTGATGTAACTCTGGGGTAGATTCAATTGTGATCCAGGGGTGGGGAACTTTTGACCTTTTTGTGTTCTCTGGTTGAACAAATGAATGTAGTTTACTTATGTTTGGAAACTAATCTCCATTTGAGAAGAGGGGCTTTGTGGTGGACCAAATGAAGGTATAGCCTAGGGGTGGAGAAGTATTTAGAACAGGGACTTTGTAATTGATTGAATGATTGGAAGGTCCTGGGGTGGGGTAGTACTTGGAGATTATTTAATCACACTTAGTAAATGCTGTATTTTGAATGATGTCATGTTTTGATCTTCTCTGTTCTTGGTTTGTTACTGAATAAAATAGAGAGCACCTATGCTAGTATTTTGAACCTGGGAAGTTGCCTTCTTTTGGCATTACATTACAAATGGTATATATTAATTAAATAGATATAAAAAATTTAAAGTGATTATAGGAGTAAGGTACTAGTATTTGGGAGAAGGGGGGGAAGATCAGAAAATGTTTCACATACAAAATGATAGTTGAGCTAAGTCTTGAAGAAAACTAGGAAATTAAGTAGAGGTAAAAAAAAGGAGAATATTCCAGGCATGGGCAATGACCAATGAAAAGGCAAGGAGACAGATTGGAGTTCAATGCATAAGGAATTGTAAGAAGGCCAGATGGATTGTACTCTAAGTCTGGGAAGGTTGGTAAAAAGGTTGGGACCAATCCATGAAGACTTTATATTTGCTCCTAGAGGTAATAAAGAGCCATTTGGGATTTACTGAATGAAGGATTTGCAAGGCCAAACTTACTTGCCCTTAGGGAAAATCACCTGTGTGGCAACTGTATGGAGGATATTTTAGTAGTAGGAAACTGATCCCAGTTTTATTTTCTGCTCCATAGCTGATTCATTATATGATCTTGAGGTCATTTAACTTCTCTTGGCTCCAGCTTCCATACTATCAAATGGGGATAATAACATGTACCCTACCACCTCAAAGGGATATTGTGAAAATCAAGTAAAAAATGTCTGTGAAAACCCTTTGAGAAGTTAAAAATGTTTCATAAAGGTAAGAATTTATTAATGGAGGATATACTGAGAAGACCTAGGTTAACATGTATGCCTGCGAGTCTACTGTAGAAGGCATAGAGCCAGAGATTCTATCACACCTTGAGCTATGCCCCTTAACATACGTTCCCATCTTCCCAACAGGTTCTATCATTGTCTTCTCTACTTTCTGTTCTTGAGTCAAGATCTCTACTACTTAGTGAAACAAGAAACATAGGTAGGCTGAATTAGAGAATGAATTGTGTAACTGACAGTTGAAGTATGGGATCAGAATAATAGAATGAACTTCTACCAACCCAATATCTTCATTTTTCAAGATCATCAACTGGAAGGACCTTTGATATCTCTGCCCAAATTCACTAAAATATTAAGTAATAAAATTAGGATTCAAACCCAGTGTTCTCTGCTTCCAAATTCAGTACCCTTTGCATTATATCCTGCTTCCCCAATACCTATAGTGTGAGTCAAGGATATGGGACTGGAATGGGGTAGCTCTGATCAGAATTGAAGTTGTCTTGGCCATCCTTTGTCTGAGTCCCAAATCTGTAGGCACTCTGGCTGGCGGACGAGGCTGCTGGGGCAACTATGATCTTAAATGTTGCAGTCTGGAGCTGTTACCTAAGTGAATCCAATCCTCATTATTAATTCCCTAATTAGTTATTTCCTAGTTTTTTTTCTGCAATTCTGACTTCCAAGCTCTTGACCCGAGGCTTTCTTAGACTTCTTTAGCCCCAGATTAATATCTTTCTATTTGTATTTTCTGGTCTTGCTCTTTGATCCTGTTTATATTTTGACTCTGCTCACTCCCTAGATCTCTCTGGCTTACAATGAGGAATATGGCCTGGTTTATTGTCAGACAGTTGTTTCTCACTTAATAAGATGAAGCATGAGACTTCGTGACCCTTCTATCCCCTTCCCTTCCAATCTCTTACCTAGAGAGACATTGTATTGGGAAAATTATTGGACTTGAGTCAGAGAAACCTGGATTCAGATCCTGACTTGAACATTTACTTTCTATATGATCATGCAGAAGTATCCTAACTTCTCAGAGTTCAGTTTTTTCATCCTTAAAATGGAGATTAACATATTTACTTGGTTCTTGTGCAGAAAATGCTTTTAAAACCCTAAGAAGCTATCAAAAACATAATGTATTGTTTTCCATTATTTTTATTCCTATCCCACCTACCCCACCATCAAATTTAGATTAGCCAATTTATGCCAAGGTGTTGAGGATTTAAATTCCTACCCCTCCCAGGGATATCTAATTTAAAGAGAGCACAGTGCTTACCTAACCCTTAGTTATGATTGATTAATGTTGATTCTTTAAATATCAAGGAAAAAGATATTTGTAGGCTGAGGTACCTCTGAATGATTACCCAGTCTGCCTATGCACAAGGCTAGATAAGAACAAATGTCCCTGTCTTGCCAAGCTAGAAAGAGGCTCAGAGTTCTCCCATTTTATTCATGTTTTAGAACACTAAGTCATTACTCTCTTGAACCCTTACACATCATGAACCCTCCTCTCCCACCACAGAGCACACACACACAAACACACACACACCCTTTAATTTAATCACCAGACTACAGAGGCTTCAATGAAAAAGTAGGACTGGTAGGGCCAATTGTAAAATTAGTCACTCACTCACTTGTTCATTCATTCCCAGGAGGGAAAAACTGCTGCTGACAACAACAACAAAAAAAGGATAAGAACCAGAACAATTATATCTCAAGGGAAATTCTTCACCCTTTCTTCACTTCACCCTAGCCCTTCTCTCCCTTTCCTCTCACCATTCCATGGAGGAAGCTTCTAGCTCTATACCATATTCTTTGCTTCAGTAAAAGACAAAAACATGAAAAGAGAAAGCCTAGAAGTGTGTATTAAGTCTGCAAGTCTAAATCACTTTGAGTGCATTCACTGTTTAACATTTGTAATCACCATCAACATCATCATAAATAATTATTATTTGTTTTCTTTGTGTCTTTTCCATTTCCTTGGTGGGGTATGGGGGGAGGAAAGAAATAAGCATTTTATAACATCTACTATGTGTCAGACACTAAGTGCCTCACAACAGTCATGAGGGAAGTGCTGTTACCTCCATTTTACAGTTGAGGAAACTGAGGCAGGCAGAGGTTATGTTGTCCAGGGTCACAGAGTTAGTTAAATGTCTGAGACTGAATTGGAACTCAGGTCTTGATAAGTGCTTCTAGTACTGTGATGTTATGATTTTTACATAAGAGTGTTGTAGGTCATGGTACTAAATTACAAGAAATTCTTTAGACAAATTCAGTTGGGTTGGTAGGGAAATTAATTACTCTAGTGGTTTCTAAACTGATGAAGGAGAATATATATTAATTTGTTTTATCCTCTAAATTCCAGTGCCCTGGGTAAAAGTCACTTTTACATCATCCTGGGTCACAGTTCTGCTCTAAGATCAGTTGACTTCCGATAGCCAATCTTTCACAGAAGCAAGCACAAGGCAAACTCTCTGCAAGGTTAATGATTTCTTAAACTATAAAGCAATTTGATCTTAGCTACATTCCACTGTCCAGTCCCTGAGAGCCACATGCCATGAATAACATGGATAGAGACCCATTTATTCTTAACTATCCCAGAAGAACAGAAGCACTTTGACAGCAGAAACTGCATTTGATTCTTTTGTCTTTTTAGGACCTAACCCTAGGAATGGCAAATAATGGAGGAGAGGAGAAGAGAGGAGCGGAGGGGGGGAGGGGAAGAGAGGGGAGGGGAGGGGAGGGGAGTGGATGTGAAACACTATTAAGCTTTATTTTTAACAAATTTAAGTAATATTTACTTTAACAGTGTCCACTTTACAATAGAATTTGCTCTTTGTTTACCATAAGCCAGGCACCTTACTAAGTCAAAGTATACAAATACAAACAAATAAGACAGTCCCTGCCCTCAAAGAGCTTACATTCCAGAAGTCCTGATACCCCAATATATTTTGGGGTATAGCTAACTCAGTAGCTGATGGAAATTTCAGGCAGCTCAATTTCCAGTAGGCTCATTAACACTAAACACTAAAAGTCATTTTTAGTTATCTCCTGTGAGTGACGGGAAAACAAAAACTCCTTCTCCCTTTATGTTAGAAGACAAGTGTTTGCCTACTTCTCCTAGCTCCCCTCTTCCCACTGCACAGAAGTGACTCAGGTTAGGGCGGGGGGAGAGATTGAATTTATAAACTTTCAACTGGGAGATATGGAGAATAATTGAAGTAGCTTGCTTGGATGTGGCTGGTGACCATGCTTCCTGTTGGTGTGAGCTCCTATTTTTGCCATCATGTTTCTAGGCTAACTAAACTTTTTGTTCAACTTGAAACTGAGATGATTTGTGAACAAGACCCAGGAACTGGAAAAAGTGGAAATTATCTAGTCATATTGGAGAATACGAATCAATGAGAGTAGAGAAAGGGAGTAAAGGGTCCTGTTCTCATTACACTTGGTGTGCACCTGTTATACTTAGCTTTGTGAACTTGGACAAGTCACCTAATCTCCCTAAGAATTTTCTCCTCTATAAAATCAGGAAAATAATACCTTTAGTACCCTCCTCAAAGAGTTTTTACTAGGCTCAGCTGAGATAATAATATATGTAAAGCAATTTGCAAAACTTAAATCACTAAATAAATGCCTACTATTATTATTGAATAACATCAAATGCACAGTTAAAGTGATGCCCCTACTTGTTTGAGCTGTCTTACACACTGAATATTTTATAGTAACAAGTGAAGAAACTAGTCTTGAAAATAGTATTCTCTATTCTGAAACATTTGTCTCCTGCCTTTTTCTTTCTTCTTCCTTCTCCTTTTCCTACCCCCTTTGCCCCTTCTTCTCATATTCACAGCCTTACTTCTCCTCCTTCCTTCCCCCCTCCTCCACTCTCTGAGTGGGCACCTGCTTTGACTAGCTGTTGTATGCTACACACTGTTCTCCCCTAGGCTTGTGAAATGTGTTGCAGATCTTCAGAAGCACAAAACACTCCTGGACACGCAGGAGCTGATTATGGCAGGGTTTCTGGTTGCCAACCCATTGGCAAGCCAACCCCAGGGATTGTGAAAGAGGCGTAATCACTCAGGTTATTAACATATTTTAAGGGGTTAATGAGAAAGGATATTTGTAGAGATGGAGCTATTGTGTTAATTAGAATGGCATTTATAGCAATTACTGAAACTATGAGAATACTTCAATATGACCCTTTCTTTCTGTCCCATTTCCTTTAAAGACCACCCTCCAGGAATTGATATTTTTAACTGCTTCATGGTCTTCTGAGGGTCTCTTATAAAATCTCCTAAGCTCATTATAGGAAAACTCTTGGAATGTCCATTTTTGTCTCATTTTGCTCTCTCTGAAAGAGTCCCGCAGCTCCATAAGTTCTCAGCTTCCAAAGACAGGTTTTATTTAAACCAACAGAAATTATAAGAAAATCTTGTTCTTGAGCCCCTTCAACAATACAGAACATTTTTCTTCCTTTTCCTTAAGATATTCTCCTCTCTGATAGAATACAGCTTCTGTCTCGACCTATATAATCCACATGACTCACAGTACATGTTGTTCACTACTGCTGTGATCCCTCTAGTACAGGCAAGGGCAAGGGCCATGGGTTCACTTCTCCCTGTAGCACCTCTGTGATTCATTGATCCTCAGTATATATGGTTCCCCATTGTGCAGATTTTTCTAGTACTTGAAAAGGCAAAGTCCCAAGGAGTCCCTAGTAAACAAAGTTGGGGAGACTTACCTTCATCCCCACAGTATTTTTCCCCAATTAAAAAATTACTGTCTCTTCAGATTATACTACTGAGCCCTAATCGCCCCAAAGCATTATTTTGTCCCATACCAGTAAATAGCAGCAAATTATATGGCCGACATCCTCACTGATCATGGGATCATAGGATCTTAGATCAAGAGACAGAAGGACCTTAAAGATAATCAACTACAACCCTCTCAGTCTACAAATGAGAACATTGAGGCCCCAAAGTGGGGGAACTGTCCAAGGTTACACAGGTAGTAAGTATCATCTCCAGGGGAGTGTACATCAGCTAGGTCACTGAACAAAGAGTGCAGAAAGCTCTATAACAAATTAGGGCCAGCTCTGTTTAGTTAACATTCACATCTTTGGGTGGGAGGCTGATGTTTTCAGTCTTACTTCTTAGTCCATGAAATGCTATTTATTAAGCACCACTATGTGCCAGGTACTCTGCTTAAAATCTAGGGATACAAAGAAAGGGGAAAAAAATCCCTGCTCTCAAGGAGTTCACAATCTAATGGGAGAGATAAAATAAAAACAACTATGCACAAACACGATTTGTACAGGATAAATTTGGGGCAGTCTCAGAGGGCAGGCATTGATTAAAGATGACTAAGAAAGGCTTCTTGCAGAAAACAGGATGTTAGCTCTCCTACTTTGAGGTCCACACAATCTATATTTTCAACTCAATCAAAATCCTGGTAGTTGTTGTCTATAGACCTCCAGGACATTCCCCTTCCTTTCTCAAAGAGTTCAGTACTTGGCTAACAAACCTCATCTGATTATGTGTCTCTAGAGCTCAGGTTAATAGAAAGCCATGGCTTTCCCCCATCCCACAAATTAATATGTAATGGGAAAAGTTGCATAGAATGGCCACATGGAACCTCTCTGGTTCCCCAGAATGTTCAGCAGGGCATCATTAAAATGCACTGGCTGTGGGTCTCCTTGATGGGTTGGCATCAGTCTAGATTTAGTTCTTGCCCAATAAGCATCTCCTTAAATCATCTGTTCCCAATATCTCAACCCTAATCTGAATAAATACTTGGAACACTGGACAACAGACTGATAGGGAACACACACAAAAAAATACGTTGTGTTTTATTTTTGTTCTTGTTGTTGATTATTTTAAGAAATTATTCAGTAGAGCAAAATGCCACATTAAAAGTGTACTTCTAACAATTCAAGCAATTAACAAGAATTTATTAAGGGTTTATGACGTGCCAGGCAATGTGCAGGGAGCAGCAATACAAACACAGAAATGAAGAAGTCCTTGCCCTCTAGAAGCTTACATTCTGTAAAGGGAAACAACATGTACTGACATAAGTATAAACAAAATATGTAGAAAGGAAACTTTAAGAGGGGATCAGGAAAGGTCTTATGTACATGGGGGCATTGATACTGAGTGTTGAAGGAAGTGATACAATCCTTATGGGCCCCACTGAACAGCAGGCAGATCCTGATTTAACTACAAAAGTTGGCTTTAACACCACAAGGCCCCCAGATTCAATATAGCCACTGACCCTAGCTAGCCACTGCCTTCAGATCCATTTCACATATTTAAACAGGTGTGTTCTTATACTCAACCACAATCACATCATCCATTTAATCCAAAACAGGACCACAATACCTAACTATCCATCTTGACCAGACAGGACCACAATAGCTAGCCACTGCCCCCAGACCCATTCCTCATATTTCCCACAGAAATAGCAGGTGTATCCATGCACTCAACCACAATCACATTCATCTAGTCTTAGACAGGACCACAATAGTCAGCCAATCAGAAAGCAGCACCATCAGGATGCCCAAGAAAGATGTGGACCCAAAAGCAATAGAAGGGACTTTCCCTAAATAGGCACCTGTGCATAATAGTAAAGAACTGACCTAGCATTAACTTAGGAGATAGAGAGGCTTATTATAATATCATTATCATACAAATCCCCCCAAATGGGTTTTTCTGTATGCATTATTACTAAGCTTGCCAGGCTGTCTTCAGCTGGAGGTGTATTTTACTCTGTCATTTTGTGGGTTCGGTAGCTCTAAAATTTGTTTAGAGTCATTTTTTACAGGTATTGGAGGTGATTGGGGGACAAGCTCAAGCAAGTTCCTGCTTTTACCACAAACTAATATTCTTTCTAATAGTTCATCTAATAATTCAAATGAATATTTTTCTTTATGTTATTTTCATGCATTCTGCATATATCTTGCATGTACTTGATTAGTTATTAGAATACATGCACTTTGAAAGTGGAGAGACTATTTTTATCTTCTTTGTATCCCGAGTATTTAGCAAAATGCCTGAAATGAAGTAATAACTTACTAAATACTTGCTGACTGAGTGACTGATTGCAGACACCAGGAGAGATATAAAGCAGAGACGTGTTTGCACCACTATGATAGAGGAGATCCAGCTCAAAGTCCAAGGTAAAGAGAGAGTCCCTATGAATGATAAGGATTTCTAGCAGAAGCTTAATAAACATTTTTAAATGTAATTAAATTTAATTGAGCTTAATTTGCCTATTTTAAATGAACATTGCTTGAAGTAGACTGCTTCTGTATTTTATAAGGTAAATTTTGATCTATATTTCCCTCATTTTCCCAATCTTTTAAATTTTGTTTTATATTGGATATATATATATTTTTTTATCTTGCTCATACCATGTTGAAAATATTTTTTAAAATATTTACATAATTGAGTCAATTTATCATTTCCTTTAATTTCTATTTTTCTCAATACATTAAAAAAATCCTCTACTCCACAGCTGATTAAATCTCCTTATAATTTTTTAATGATTTGACTTTAGGAATTTATTATAACACACAGCATTGGTGTGAGGTCAGCATCTAAATTTATTTTCTGCTATAGTACTATCCAGTTTTCCTAACATTTACTAAATGAGTTTTTTTTTAAAGTTATTTTCCTTAGGTTTATCAAACATGAATTTTTTGTATCCATTCAATATTCTTTATCATCTTGTTTCTCTTTCATTGTTCTATTTTTCCCTTTTCTTTCCTTTTTTTCTTTCTAGCCTGATAGCTTTGATGATAGGAACATAGATTTAGGACTAGACGGTACTCAAAAAGTAATTCAACTTAAGCCTCTAATTTTAGAAATGCTCAAAGTCACAGACATACTAGATGTCAAAGCAGGGTTTTGAGCCTGGTTCCTCTTTATGTTTTAAAGTTCAGAAGGTTAACCCTGATCCACGAGATTTCTACTCTGTCTTAGTCTTCCCTCCTTCCCCTCTCTCCCAACTCCAACAGCTGAAATGTGATGAGGTTCATTCTTGGCCTCACTAGATGTATAGCAGGCAGGCTGTCAATAGTATTGTTTTATGCAATATGAACCCACCATTACCCTTTTCTCTCCCCACCTTCCAACTAACAATCTAGATTAGTGTAATACTTATTAGTGTGGTTATTCAGGCGATTCTGCCAAATGCTAACAGAAGTGCTCATAAAACTCTCATTTCTAAGAGAACAATGACTTCTGTTATTGGCAGTATCAGCCAGCTAATTACACAATCTGTTGTAATGATTGTTAACAGAGGCAGCATATTTTTGATTCAAACTGACACTATTCAGGGCATGTTCATCCAATAATTCTCAATATAGCAAAGACAGGAAGCCAGACAGAGTCAGTGGGCCTTCTCAGAGATTCATAGTAGAAAAAAAGAGCTCACAGATGAAAAAGAGGTATCAGAGACCTCAAGAGAACATTTTCCCAGTCTTAGCTGAGCAAGATGTTAAGGAAATTCCCAAATTATCTTGTGACAGATACAAGGGTTCTAAATAAAAACTGCAAATGCATAAGTTGTATTTGTCCTAATTAACACACACACACACACGAGTATTAGTGGCCAGCTAGGAAGCACAATGGATACAGAGTAGGAGAAGTCAGAAGACCCAAGTTCAAATCCTACCTCAGACACTTACTAGCTACATGACCCTTGACAAGACATTTTCTGTGTCTCAGTTTCTTTATCTCTAAAAGAGGGATAACTCAGGGCAGGGGGGGGGGGGTGCAGTGAATAGAGCACAGGCCCTAGAGTCAGGAGGACCTGAGTTCAAATCCGACCTCAGACACTTAACACTTACTAGCTGTGTGACCTTGGGCAAGTCATTTAACCCAATTGCCCTGCCTTCCCCCCTTCAAAAACAAAAACAAAAAAATATAAAAAATAAAATAGGGATAACTCTAGCACCTACCTCAGAGTGTTGTTATAAGGATCAAATGAATAAATATATGTAAAGTGCTTTTTGAACCTTACAGAGTTATATAAATGCTAGCTATTGTTATTATTATTAAAAGATAAGTGATTTCATGTAAGGTGGGTGGTCTTTCTCCAAATGTAGAACGCAATCCAGTCAGTTGCTGGAATCAAGAAAAAACATCACCCAGTGGTGAGTATCCTCTTTCTGCTTAGCTTGACTACTTGAACAACAGATACATGCTTCATTGTTGGTTGGATAACTGAAGACTTCTCTTGTGATTAAATATGACCAGGTTTACATCCTACCAGCATAACCAGTGAGAACTCAGCATTGCTTCCACAACTCAGTGAAAGCTTTAGAGTAGGACTTTAGTTTTTAACAAAGCAGATATAGATAAATGAACAGTTCTAGGTGGCATTCACACAAGAGCTTTAATGAAATGTAAGGATTAAATTGTGGTATCATTGGACAAACTTCTAGTTCAAACAGCTGCCATGCTAAATGATTTGATCCATTACCAAATAATCTTCATCCATAATAAGAATTCCAACAGGGACCTGTAGTTTTCCAAATGGAGACTTCCCTATCAAGCCAGTTGATTGCTGTGCTCAATATGTCAAAAACAACATGACTGCCAGATAGGCTAGGATAGTTTTTCGCCGATGATACAATGGAGCTGACTGCACACTAAGGCTCACAACATTGACATAGCTTTCCTCTTAATTATGAGATAAAAAGCCTAGCACAGAAGTCAAAGTTCCTCAGGCTTGATATACTCTTCTTGTTGGGAGTGCCATCTTGGCAAATGTGGAGATGGGAGAACTGCACTGCATGAAATACATGCTGTATGCTCGCTGAATACTTTCTTCCCTACAGTTGTTAAGTAAATGCTTTGACTGAATGTTATATTGTCTACAAGCGTGTAATTTCATTTCAATACAGAGCCTGAGGCTCAGTCAGGAATGGCCTAGGACACACTGCCTTAGGACAATGAAAAGCAACAGAACACTGATGCACCTGGGGTAGCTTGGGGTGAAAATGCTGCGATTTAATAAGGAGTTTTGAAGTGGAGGAAAGAAGTTGGGGTGCCAAAGTCATGGTTGTGGAAAAGCATTGGGTCAGGTGAGCAAATACCAAGAATTACTGGCAAGATGAAGCAGAGAATGAGGATTAGAACCAATAATCAGGAGCCTGATGGATATGATGACAGAAAAGGTGACTCTGCTTGTGTCTAAAAGATATTGGGCCCTTCCTGTCTTTCCAGTCTCCTCACACATTACTCTTTCCCACTTACTCCAGGATCTAGTCTTACCATCCTATTTGCTGTTCTTAACACAAAATGCTGCACCTACCATCCCTGTACCTTTGTAATGGCTTCCTCTTATGCCTGGAATATTCTCCCTTCTATATCTACCTCTTGGAATCCCTGGTTTCCTTCAAGACTGAGTTCACTTACTACCTCCTACAAGTGATCTTTCCTGGTCACCCTCACTACAAATGTCTTCCTTTCCTATTCCTCAACCTCTAAGGTTAGCAGGCACCTGCATTTCACATATTATAATAGCTAGCATTCATTTAAAGCTTACAAAATACTTTACAAATATTATCTCATTTTATCCTCATAATCCTGGGAGGTGGGTGTTATTATTCTCCCCTATTTTACAGATAAGGAAACTGAGGCAAACAGGGTTAAGTGACTTGCCCAGGGTCACACAGTTAGTAAGTATCTAAGGTCAGATTTGAATTGAGACAGCTGAGTCTTTCTGGCTCTAAGCCCGGCACTCTATCTCCTGTGCCACCTAGCTGCCCTTTGTAGAAATCTTAGTAGTTGTAATTTCGTAGTCATCACTATAGTAGTAGTAGGAAGAGGAAGAGGAGCAGCAGCAGTAATAGTAAATTTTTACAGATAAGGAAACTGAGGCTCAGTGACTAACATGTCACACAATCACAGTAACAGTCATATAAACCAAGAAGATTCCAGAGGTAAGAGAATATTCAGAAGGTAAAAGGAAGTTCATGATCAAGGAGATAAGCAAGGAAATGTATAAGGCATGCTAACTCTGTTAAACAGCAGGATGTCTTTAATAGTTCAGAGATCTGAAGAGGGAGGGTTACTTTTTCACCCCTAGAAGAAATGAAAAGAGGATTCCCTCCCTCCAATACATTTCTTACATGCTATAGTTTCACTTTTCTAGGACTCTCATTCTATTCTTGATTTCCTATGATGCATATTCAGAGACCAAGAAATTAATATTTAATGGATTTTTCCAGCAGGGGTAAGCACTAAAAATTGGATTGCATATTCTGAATAAATGATAAAGCCCTGAACTGTGGAATTTATTCAGGGAATTAACAAGGCACCCAGTGTTGGGTAAACTTACCCAGTGTCTCTTGGCAGTCTTTGGTGTGACTTACAACTTAATAATGTGCACATTGTGGCTCTTTCTTGAGTTTTGAACCCAAGATTTCCAAAGAAAACCTTTTCATATGAACACCTCTGCAGTACTTGATCACCAGAGGGATCAATCATGGAATCTGTAGGATCCTGGCTTCATTTGGGGGTCCAGAGAATCAATCCCTTCAATAAATGTCTTAATTGTCAGGCCCCTGGAGAATGGAATATTGATATTTATTCTCAGATGGACTGATTAAACAACATGTCGTTTCTCAATGCCACCTAGCAGGTTTCATTAAAAGCAGCCTTAAGCCTTGTACACAAGGCATCAGCAGCTTCCTGAGGCCTACCTTGTGGGACCCAGTTTCCTGTGAGTACTATCTACTGCCTCTCCAGTATCTCAGGGTCCTAATTAAAGTGGGATGTATTGGGGAGGAGATACTTGTCCAAAAGCCTTGTCAAAACTAAATCCAAGAAATTCCTAGGAATTCAGGATGGACAGTTTGTTTCACCAATTACTAAGCATATATACATTATGTGTAGAAAACTGTGTTAGTGACTGGGAGGGACATAAAGTTAAATGAGACACAATCCTTGCCTTCACAGAGTTTAAAGTCTAGGAAAGAGATGAGACAAATAATACAATATGCTTCATTACTTTCAAGACCTGTGATTTCATCATATGAGCAAGCACTCCCTCCACTAATTCCCAACCCCACTATAACTCCCCTGATAGGTGATTACACATGCTATTTCCTTGTCTGTAAACAAGCTGCTAAGGAATACTTCTAAACTATGCTGCTCTTAACCAGGTGCCTTTGAGAACCCTGACTGTGATGAGGCCTTGGAGTAGTTCAAAATACTATATGAGATTACACAAGATAAATGTAAATAAAGTACAATGTTGATATGGGGGGCAGGGAGTCACCCCACCCCATCTCGCACTGTATTTTATATACACTCGTCTTGTGTAATCTCATATAGTATTTTTAATTGGGAAAGGCTTCATGTAGGTGGAAGTGTCAGACAATGAAGGAGAGCTGAGATTTTAATAGTGAAAACATGTAGTGGCAACTACATTGGCATACTCAAGATGGCTGCTAGCACGGGTTCTTGGGTCTGCTTTACTAGGAAAGACATCTGTTCAAGGGGTCAACAAACTATTTTAATGCAGTCACAAGTTCAGGGGAGAAGTAAATATCCTGAACTTCAAAGAAAATACAAGCAGAGAAATAATGACCAACAGACAGGTCTCTGACTTTCTGAATCAATTTACATGCATCCCTGAGTTAAGAGAGCAGTCAGGGAGCTCTGAATGCACAGCCACTCAGAATCTTGACCAGGGAATCATAAGCTTCTCATAAGCAAACTCCCAAAGCAAAATACTAACCCAGAGTATATATACACTTCTCAGAGCCAGAGGGCATCACAACCCTCCTGACTCAGTGCCTAATTGGAAATTAGCAAAAGGTGTAAAAGCCTTCCTACAAGCAAGCCTTCCTACAAGCAAGCCTTCCTACAAGCAAGCTTCCCTTAATGGGCTCTACATGAGACCTATTAATGGATGTGGAGGGGGAAGATCTTATATCCCATTAACATTACAGAAGGACAGAAGAGGGAAAGATTCCAGTCATATAGAATTGTGGGAGCAAATTTTTGAAGGTAGAAAAAAGGCCTGTGTGTCTTTGTATGTAATATAGTGAGCATTCAGTTTTCAGAGGAATCCTACTCATACCTAAACAAGAATCATCTCAATGATTAGTGAAAAGATAATCAAAGTAATACATTATTGGTGTAGCTGTGAATGGATTCAACCATTCTGGAAGGCATGTTTGAGGGAACAAGCATTTATTAAGTGCCTACTATGTGCTAGGCACTATATTGAGAACTTTACAAATATTATCTGACTTGATTCTCAAAACAGCATCTGCTTTATGATGGAGTACTAAGATCTGGGAACCCCCTTGAGCTCTCCTTGAATCTTCCCACTTGATGAGGCATTTACCTGAGGCCATAGGCCTTTCATTGTGGCTGTGCCCAAATCTCTATCCCTCCTTTGTCCAGCAACTTCCCACCCTTGATCCTCCCAAAATATCTATACCCAAATCTTTTACACCCTTGAACTGGCCTAGCCCACCATTGTCTGTAGTCTCCAGGTAGCCTCCATCAACTTTCCACCCTTAATCACTCACTACTGGAGTCTGACCTCATTGACTCTGCCTGAAGACCCTCCCCAAACTCCTTCTCTAGACCACCCCGAGATTCTTCCCACAACCTTTCTGTAAATAAGACCCCATCTTGCCTCCATGTGGTATGAGAGTGCCATAGAATGACCTAGCATGGACTTGCTCTATGTCAGATGATTCTGGCCCCCTTATCCAATGCAAGTGTCACAGATACTGAGGCTCCTTAAGAGTCTATCCATTATGGCAAACTTTTAATATACTTTGCTTTTCTTTCGCTGAGAGAAGGCTTGAGTTGAATTCATTCGGCAAGACCTGGCGTGTTGGTATTTTGGGGTCTCAAGTACCCCTAACACTATAATCTCATCATTTTATGATGATCTCTTCATTTTTATGGCTCCCTGATTGATGACCCTCTTCACTTTATAGGTAGATGCTACTATTATCCACATTTTACAGTTGAGGGAACTGAGGAAAGCAGAATTTAAGTGACTTGCCCAACGTCACACAGCTAGTAATTGTGAGGTCTTCCTGACTCAAGGCTCAGTTTTCTAGCCACTGAGCCACTTAGCTGCTGCAAGAAAATAAAATACCCATACTTTTTGACTCAGAAATCCTGCTTTTAGGCATATCCTCCAAGTAGGTAAATAATACAAAGAAAGGTCCAATATATACAAAATTATTGAAAACAGCACTTTTTAAAGTAACATAGAACTAGCAACAAAACAGATGGCGGTGAATCAAGGAATTCCACTAAATAATTTTTTTTTTTTGCTTTTTGGAGGGGGGAAGGTAGGGCAATTGGGGTTAAGTGACTTGCCCAAGGTCACATGGCTAGTTTTGTGTTAAGTGTCTGAGGCCAGATTTGAACTCAGCTCCTCCTGACTCCAGGGCTGGTGCTCCATTCACTGTGCCACCTAGTCCCCCCACCCCTCACCCCAGAATTCCAATAAATAAACAAATTTTGGTTCATGAATGTAATGGAACAACAATCATGATGAATACAGAGAAGCTTGAGAAGACTCATATGAACTAATGTAAAGTAAAACAAGCAGAAAAAGGTAAAGAATCTACCCAGTGACTATCACAATGTTAATGGGAATAAAAATAGCAATCAAATAATCTAAATGTAGCAGTTGGGTGGAACAGTAGATAGAGCACTGAGCCTGGAGTCAGAAAGACCTTGAGGTCAACTCTGGCTTCAAACACTAGCTGTGTGACCCTGGTCAAGTCACTTGACCTCTGTTTGCATCAGTTTCTTCATCTATGAAATAGGGATAATAACAACACCTACTTCCCAGGGTTGTGGTGTGGATTAAAATAAGATAATAATTCTAAAGTGCTCAGCACACTGTCTGGCACATTTTTAGCTATTCTTAGCTATTAAAATTAATGCTGTGAAGTTATAATGACCAAGCTTGATCCTAAAGAAAAAATATGAGAATGTACCTCCCTCTCTTCTTTACAGAGGTATAATACTGAGGATGTAAAACGTTACTTATAACATCTGACTTGGGGAATGTGTTTGTAAGTTTTACTGAACTATTTTTCCCCTCTTCTTTATTCTTTGTTACATGGGAACGTTCTTTAGGAGTAGGAGTCAGAGGGATATATTGAAAAATGTAGATAATATAAAAATAAATTGTTAATTTTTTTTTCCAAAATGAATTCCTCTTATGTCCTCTTGGGAGGGAAAATTTACTACCTCTGGAGACAGTCTATTCCTTTTTAGGATGTCTCTAGTTGTTAATAAGTTTTCCTTTTGTTAAAAGAAAGGGTCAGAGGCAGAGTACAGAAGAATAACAATTTCCCTACTTCTGGATGCTCTGTCTTTCACTGTTAGCTTTGGGGATATGATAGCTCTCTATTGACTGATATTTTACATACAGTCCACTAAAACCCCCATACCTTTTTCAGACTAACTGCTGACCAAGCAAACTTCCTTCATCTGCTGCTTGTAAAGTTGATTTTTTCAAACCCATACAAGACTTTATGTTTATATCTATCAAATTCATCTTGGGTTCTAGTTATCAAGATTTTTTGAGCTAGAAGGCACTATAGATGTTATATACTTCAACTTGTATCTAATAGTAATTATCTAGTCTCCAGAATAGGGGAACTCTCCATCTCATGAAGTATCACATTCCTCTCTGACTTTTCTGCCAGCAATATTATATAACATTTTTATATGTAATGTAATATATTTAGGGCAACATAATAATATGTATTTCTATAGGAAATATAATTTGAATCCTTAAAATAAGGATGTGTCCCATTAGACTTTTTTCCCCGGAGTCTAGTCTGAGAAGAGTGGAAGTAACAATTGGGTGGGTGTCTATGTCTATATGTTAGGAGAGTCTTCTTCCAGTTTCTACCAGAAAGGTAAGGAGTGTTGAATCTGTTCTAATAGGAGCAGTCAAAGGAATCAGGGATATTCTTTCCAGAGAACAGAAAACTCAAGGGAGATTAAGTCTTCAGAGAGAAAGAGAGAGTTGACATATGGGAGCAAAAAGGGGACTGGATTTAAAGTAAGAGTACCTGGGTTTATATCCAAGCACTTATATAATGCTGATGTGACCTTAGGCAAGTCATATAATTCTCTTGATCTTCTGTTTACTCATTAGTAAAATGAAGGTATTGCACTAGATCAGTGGTTTTCAAACTTTTTGGTCTCAGGATCCCCTTATACTCTTAAGAATTATTGAAGCCCCTCCCCCAAACACACACACATAGAGCTTTTTTTTATGTAGGCTATATCTATTTATAATTACTTTTTAAAAAATAAAATGTATTATCATTATTATTATGAAGATAGTTTTGACATCAAGGACCCCCAAAAGGGTCTTTAGGGCTTCCTAGGCATCCACAGCTCATATTCTGAGAACTGCTGGACAAGATATTCTCTAAAATGCCTTCCAGCCCTAAGTATTATAAATCTGTGATATCTAAATGGTTATCATGGAAATGGGATTTGTCTCACTCTGTGTGGCTAGTACCAAAGGGAAAAACTAGGACTAGTGGGAAGAATATAGAGGTAAGAATTTTTTGGCTCAATAAAAGGAAAAACTTTATAGTCATTGAAATTTCCATTACTGAAGAAAATGTTGGCTAACCACTCATTGATGATGTTATAGAAGGAAGTTATACTTCAGGTGGGTACCTTTTAGCTCCCTGCTGTGATTGAGTACATAGCCTTGAAGCTCACACCTCAGAAGTACCCATAGTCCCTGAGGTCCCTGCCTTTGATTTGATGGCTCCTCCCAAAACCTCCAATTAAGAAGAATGCCTAGGCCAGCCAGTTATCACTTTTTCCACTAGACTGATGTGAAGAGCACTGGAATATCCTAGTGTATAGCATAGTGCTTGGCACATAGTAAGCACTTTCTAAAAATGCTTATTGACTAAACTGACTGACATAAGACACTGGGTGTACTCTTGGGCAGATGGACTGCAGTCAATAATTCACGCTATTTTTTTCTACATTTCAAAATTCCCTTTGCCTTCTCTGGAAGGGAGCTGTATTTGACACTGTTCCCTAGAAGCTTCATCTCCCTTTTTGTCTCCATCTTCCTCCTCTCCTTTTCCCTCTTCCTCTCTGGAAGTCACAGAGAGTCCTAAGAGGTGGACTAAGATGGTATCAAAGTTTTCTTACAATGAGTAGTAACAAGAGGTCTACGAAGGCAGTCAGAGTCATCTAGGAGATATAGGAGGCAATAAGTTTTTGAGATTTCTTAAGATCTTGAGCTGCAGAGAACTTAGATGTCATCTGTTCAAAAATCCTTGATCTACCTTCAGAAAATCTCAGTAAACTGAGGCTCCAACAAGTAAAACAGCTTGCTCAGCATCCCACAGCTAGTAAATACAAAAGCCGGGCTTTAAACTCAAGTCTTCTGGGTCTGGGAAAAGGATTCATGTGTACAAAAAAAAATATTTGTAGCAGCTCTTTTTGTGGTGGCCAAGAATGGGAAATTAAGGGGATGCCCATCAATTGGAGAATGGCTGAATGAGTTGTGGTATATGAATGTAATGAAATACTATTGTGACATAAGAAATGATGAACAGATGGACTTCAGAAAACCCTGGAAAGACTTGTGTAAATTAATACTGAGTGAAGTGAGCAGAATCAGGAGAATGTTGTTCACAGAAACAGTCACAATGTGCAATTTCTGATTTTTGATAGACAGCCCTTCTCAGAACTGCAAGGGCCTAAAATAATTCCAAAGAACTCACGATGGTAAATGCCATCCACATCCAGAGAAAGAACCCTGGAGTCATAATGCAGAATGAAGCAGACTATTTTCTTTGTTTTGTTTTGTCTTTTCTTTCTCGTGTTCTCTCCCTTTGTTATAATTCTTCTATGCAACATGACTAATGTGAAAATGTGTTTAATAGATATGTATGCATAGAGCCATGTCATATTGTATGCTGTCTTGGGGAGAGAGTGGCAGAAAATTTTAAAACTTATGGAAGTAAATATCAAAAACTAAAAATTAATAAATTTTTTAAAAAGAAAATAAAGAAAAATGAAGCATGCTATTATATTCTCCTCCAAATCTTCTCTTCTCCAAGCTAAACATCCCTAGTTTCTTCAATCTGTTTCATATGCTGTGATTTCCAGAGAGGAAGGGAATAAGCATTTATATAGTACCTATGTGCCAGGCACTGTGCTAAGCAGTTTTACAAATATTATTTTATTCGATCCTTACAACAACCATTCAGGGTAGGTGCTGTTATTATATCCATTTTACAAAAGAGAAAACTGAGGCAATCAGAGGTAAAGTGGCTTGCCCAGGATCAAACAATTAGTAAGTGTCTGAGACTAAATTTGTACTCAGATCTTTCTGACTCAAGGCTCAGGGCTCTACAAACTGTACCACCTAGCAGCCTTCCAGTCCTTTTATCATCAGTTTCCTCAGCTGCAAAATGATTAGGTTGAATTAGATTATCTCTAATGATCCATCCAGTTCTGACATTCTAGCATGAATCAGAGTCCTTGGATATCTCATCTAGACCTCTACATGACTGGATATTCTTTAGGCTTTCTGCCCAATTTGGGGGGCTGGCCCTTCTGAACTTCCTCAAAATGACATCCATTCATTGTGCAGTGAAAGCACACAAGGGAGGGACTCTGTAGTAGGAGGGAGCGTTCACCACCATTCTTTTCCAAACCACCTGCTCTGGTGAGAAATATATTAATTTCTTGGAACTATGCTACATTAATCCTCCAACTGCCACCATCTATTACGTCAAAGTGTGGGCAAAATGAACATTTTTTTCATCATTGAGCCTGTGTGCTGAGAGCACAGGTGTTATTTCAATAGGAATTAGGTTTATTCAATTATAAAATAGAGATAATGACATTTGATTGGAAAGAGATTTATGTTCCATGGAAAAAATCAGTGGCCATAGTTTACAGAATAATCAGTCTTATTATGTAGGGACAATACCAAGCCTCCCCAACATTACCTCATGATATTTCATAGGCATTAATTGAGTGCAGGTAGAAGATATAAGTTTGAGAATCTGAGAAATTAATATCTTCTTCCTTTTCCTCAGAGACTGGTATACATAGAAAGCTGTCTATGTGTTCCAAATGGAAACCGGAGCTAGGAAAATAAATAAAACCTCTGCCATCCCAGTGAAAACCCTCATTCCCTCCTCCCTGAGGAGACCACTTTTTTTAGTGGTCTCCCTGCCTCAAATCTTTTCCTACTCCAGTTTATCCTTCATCTTGCTGGATCTTCCTAAAGTGGAAAATATTACCATGTCAACTCCTTAATCAATGAAATTCAAAGGCTCCCCATTACTTCCAACATCAAACATAAAATCCTCTGGTTTCTCCCACCCCACCCTATCCAGTTCTTAGACCCTGTGGCCCTGAGAATAAGGCTTAAGGTTTTGGTCTCTATGTGAAGGTATTGGAGTCCCTATACCTGGATTTGAGCCATGGTAATCTTGAAGGCAGGATTCCAGGTCAGATATTGATGACAGCCCAGTAGGGAAGCCCTGAGAAGCCAGGGTACCTGAGATTTAAGCTGGGGTGGGAGTGCCCTCTGGACTTGAAACTTGGTGGGACAATGCAATATAAGAACTGTGTTAAGCTAAGAAATTTGATTTCCTTCTTTTCCAGAGACTGAGGTGATGTAGTGGGTGACTTTGCCCCATATGCTGGGGGGGGGGGGGTGCTGATATAGTTACTCTTGTTATACCTTTGAAGTAAACATTTCTTTGTAAAAACTACTCTGACTATTAAGTGGTTAAATGGGCCTTCTGTGCAAGGGGTCTCTAAAACTGAAAGAATACCATCAGTGAGGGCTGAAGTCATGGTAGAGAGTGGAAAATGCCCACATCCCTTTAATGTTCTGGAGAACCCTTGGGTAAGTGTGAAATGTACATATTTTCTCTTCATGCCAGTGTAGCCACTGTCATGCCATGCACTACAAGACAAAGCTATCTTTTTGGTGATAAGATATGGAGGTGAGAACACAAGTATAAATCCTAGGATACAGAATCATGAAGTGAAATGTGCCTGCTTCATGGAGGGTTTTTGCATGACCTTGCTTTATCCATATTTAGCCATTGTCTTTTCTCAGTATATATTATGTTTCATAACATATTTTGCTCCATTCGTATGTTGAATTCTTCCAAAACTTTTCATCAAGAAGTTGCCTAATAAATCCAGTTTGGCAAGCCATGTGTAGGCTAAAGTTTTGTTTTGTTTTGCTTTCAATACAAGGAAGAAAGCAAGAACAGTGCTATTTAACCCAAACAATAAATACTGCTAACCGCATAGCAGACAAAAATGTCTAATCTTTTATCTGCTTTTTAGAGCCTCTGCTGAGAGCTCTCAGTACTTCAGGTGTCAAAAAGAAGGTAAAGGAGAGGAGGGTGACAGAAACAGGGCAAAGGAGGAAGGTTTTGTTTTATTCTGAAGTCAGAATCCCTCAAAATTCTCAACTTAGTCTGAATGCCATATCCTATAACCAGGTCTTTTTTGCTGCCTTCCCTCCGAACCTATCAGTTTTTAGTATTCTGCTATCCTCAAAATCACTCAGCCTCTTAGAATCCCTAATTTCCTTCAAAGCTCATACAAGTGGTCTTTATTAATACCTTGGTAGTGTGCCTTCCAGGGATGTACACATAGAGGATGAGATTGACAAACACATTGCCAGAGCTAGCTCAGTGTTTGGGAGGCTCCAAAGGAAAGTGTGGGAGAGAAGAGGTATTGGGCTGCCTGCTAAAATGAAGGTCTGCAGAACTTTTGTGCTAACCTCATTGTGAAACCTGGAAAATCTACCAGCACCATGTCAGGAAACAGAATCTTTTCCATTGGAATGGTCTTAGAAAAATTCTGAAGGTCACTTGGAAAGATAAGGTATCAAACATTGAGGTCCTTTCTCAAGCTTAACTGCCAAGTATTCAAATTCTGCTGCAGAGAGCACAACTGTGATGGGCTGGCCACATGGTTCAAATACCAAAGGTACATTGGCCTAAAAGACTATTTTATGGAGAACTCACACAAGGCAAGGGCTCACATGGAAGTCAGAAGAAGCATTACAAGGACACTCTCAAAGTCTCTCTGAAGAACTTTAGAATCAGTTGTTAGACATGAGAGACACTGGCAGAGAACCACTTAGCCTCTGTGCTCTATGAGCAAAGCAGAAATACAGTAACTCAAAAGAAATATGAAGTGCACAAAGTTAGAGAGTTCACCCCAAATGGGAATGTAGACTATTTGTATCCAATCTGTGGTGAAGTCTTCTGAGCTTGTATTGGTCTGATCGGCCACAGTCAAGCACTTTATCTGAGTCTGACATAGTGATGGCATTTTGGTCCTCTTTGAGAATGGATAATAACCATTAGTATCCTCAGTTGCTAGTAACTCCCCTGCCAATTCACCTCGTAATTATTCTGCATATACATATGTGTGTGTGTTATCACTTCCTGAATAGAGTGTAAGCTCTTTGAAGGAATGAACTGATTCATTTTTTTTTTCTTTTCATCCACTAGCATGGGAGTGTGATATAATAAATATTGCACTGACTTCAAAGTCAGGAATTCCTGAGTTCCAGTCCAGTCTCTAACACATAATGTTTGTATAAGCTTGGGCAAGTCACTTCATCTCTGAGTATTCTAAGCACTTCTAAGTTGGGAAGAAGGTACTGATTACATCAGTAGAGGGATTTTCTCATCAGAAGTTCCCTATATCAATGAAACAAAAAACTAAGCTATCCCTAGAAAACTTATAAAATTACCAAAAAATATTAATGTTAAAAAGATAACTGAGATAATATTTAACAGGGTCAACAGGGAAGTACTGAAGTTTACTAAATAAGATAGCAGTATAGTCAGATCTGAACTTTAGAAAAATCACTTTGGTCGCTTTATGGGGGATGCATTACAGAAGTGAGAGACTCAAGGCAGGGAGAACACTTAGGACACCACTGAAATAGTCCAGGTGATGATATACTGGTTTGGGGTAATGGTTATGTGAGTAGAGAGGGGGTAAATGTGAGAGATACTATAGATGTAGAAAGGACAAGATTTGGCAACTGATTATATATGGAGGGTTAGGGAAAATGAGGAGTCCAGGATAATGCCTAAGTGAAGATAGTGGTCCCCTCAAATAGAACTAGGAAAGTTCATTAGAGAAATCAATTTGAAGGAAAAGTTTATATTTTGCTTTTAACATGTTAAATTTGAGATACTTAAGGGACATCAAGTTTGACATATCTCACAGGCAATTGATTATGTGGGACTGGAGTCCAGAAAAAAAAAAAAAAAAGATTAGATCTAGGTTTAAAGATCTGGGCAGCTAGGTGGCGCAGTGGTTGGAATGCTGGGCCTAGATTCAGGAAGACTTATCTTCCTTAGCTCAAATCTGTTCTCAGACTAGCTGTGTGATCCTGGGCAAGCCATGATTGCCTATGGGATGGGAAAAAATAGGATGCAATTCATCTTCCCACCTTTTGATTCATGGATCATACACTCCTTGGTGTCAAGCTAGGACTCCCTTGAGTTCATTCTATGGCTTTCCAGGTGGCCCTACCATCAGTTTTGAGACAACTTCCCTAGACAATTTTCTAAAAGTGCCACCAAAACTTCCTTGCTTCCTACACTAAAGATCATATCCTAGAGGAACTTCTACCCTGAGGCTTCTAACACCTAATTAGTGATCTTAGAACACTATTTCACTGTACAGAGTAGGAGTCTATTGAATAAGTCAGTCAGATCTCCAAGACTATTTAATATGTCAAAATACTAAACTCTGATGAGGTGAAAATATATTCTGATTATTCACTTGGTGTGAGTAGGGCTTGGACACCTCCTTAAATCAATAAAAGAAATGTCAATAAGATGTTGCAGGGAGTCTGTTCACCTCGGCTAAGGAATTTTTATCAGTCATTTGGCGGCTTGTACAAAAGGAGCTAATTCTGAACCCTGAAGATATTTTGAGGGTCTGCCAGAAAATAGGAAAGAGTGGGGACACAAAATGCTTAGCCAGAAGGAATTTATGGCAGAGGAGCAGCCAGTGGAAGAAAAAAATAGATCATGAGACAAAACTACCTCAAAAAAGGGGGTGGGGAGAATGAGGAGGGTCATAGGTCCTGTAGAGCTATCTCAGAGGGAAAGTCTCATATGGTGTCAGCTATAACCCCTTCTCCAAGACTGAGAGAGATTCCAAGAAAAGATAGATTCTTACTCCAGCTTCCCTTCCTATTGCTTTTCTATTTACAAACACTAAAATGTACTTTTATTTTTTTTATAAAACTTTTATTTCAATATATTTCTTTAAATATTTTTGGCAACTTGAATTGTGCCTCAACCACAAAGAGGTCAGGATTTAGCATGAGATACACATGTGTTAAGGTAGAGAACCAAACCTCTCCCTTCATGTTATAACAGGAAAGTCCTAATCATGCTTGACTTCATTCCCTTCTCTGTACACAACTCCTTCACAACTGCTTTGTTTCCACACATGGAACTTTTACTCATCTCACTTCCTCCACTTCTGGAAGCAAGAAAAATGGTCAAATCAACTGTGACGTTCCTGGATAGGAACAGTGGATAATCAATCTACTCCCCAGCACCAGCTTCTCTCTCCCTGCTATGAGAAAGGGGTAATTTGTAACTGGCTCTGAATTTACTATGTGGCATTTGCTGCCTAGTTAATAAATGAATTAATAAAACAGTATCACATTGCAGTCAATAGAAGGCTCTCCCCAGTAACACAAAGCAACCTACTTCAGAGTTTCCCCATTATATCTATATTATTGTGCATTTCAAAGGAATTGTTCTTTGTTAGATTGATTCAAGGAAAAGGCATTAAGAAGCAGATTAACATTCTATTAATTTTTAACACAATGACCTTTAAAAACTTCTCATCTAAACCAACCACTGCTATCAGTGCTAAAATTTTCATCTTAATGTTCAAGCTAAATTTGACTTCTTTAAAATTTGAAGATGAGTCTTGGTTTCTTCATCTATAAACTGAGAGGGCTGCACACACACATTCCTTTTTAAAAGACAAAAATATTTATTAAGCATCTATATTGCCAAGCATTATATTGGGCACTGGGGGAGACACAAAGTTTAAATAAGATGTAGAATTGAAGATTAAGAATTGGATTGAGTCATTTTTTATTTCTTATACCTTCAGAAAATAAAATAGATCAAAGAGTAAAATTTGATTTTGAAGTAGATACAATCTTATTGTGAAAGGAAACTTTAAGACCATCTATTCCAGTCCCACATTACAAAGCAGAAAACTGAGTCCTAGAAAGGTCTAGCAAGTTAATTGAAGTCACACAATTAGTAAGTGACATTATCTGATTTCAAACCCAGGTACTCTTGTTTTTCCATTGCACCATGTTCCCCTTTGGTCCTTGCTCAATTAGGACTCACAGTCTAGGAGACTCTCCCCCATTATCCTGAGTTTCTTGAAAGCAAGGGGTTTTTTTTTCCTTTTCTTTGTACTGCCAGTACTTAGTACACTGCCTGGCACATAGTTGGTCCTTAAATGCTTTTTGACTGACTGACTGACTGACATAAGACACAGATTCTAAAAGATAACTTCTTTTTAGAATCTCAGGCCATGACATCCAACCTGCATTTTCCTTGGGTTCCTTGTGATTTACTCTTACAAAGTCAAGGACTCATATCAGATTATACATGACATTCCTTTCCTTACTTCCAATACCCTCTGAAAGATAAAATCATCTATACATAAAATCAAAGATTCATCAGCTACTCTTGTTGGCAGGAGAACTCCATCAAGTATCCATATAAGTCAACTCCAACCCATGCTAGTATTGCATTCTACAACAGAAACAGCATTCAAAATATCTTCTCTTGTCCAGGTGGTTTATAGTTTACTCCCACCAAACCATCTCTTGTTTTCTCTTCTCCTTTTACCTTACCCGTATGTTATCTATCACATGCCCTCCCTTATATTCTTAGATGTCTATAAATGTATCTTTTCATTATGTAACTCTCCTGTAATAAATTTCTTCCTCCATATTTCAGTGATGCCTATAATTATATTCACCTATATGTATTAAGATTTTTGTCTCATTTATTACCCATACTCACCATACTTGTATAAGACATATAAGGGTATATGTATTGGTTCTTATCTCTCCAGTTTTCTGTAAACAACCATCCCCTTCATTATTTTTAGATACAGAGATATACACACACATACACTTATTTTTATGTGTGTATATGTATATATGTATGTATGCATATGTGTGCACACACATATATACATACTTATGCATTATCATAGCTATTATTCTCTGCTGCATCTGGTTGTATGATTATATCAGTGTAGCTTTCTGTCTCTTCCTACCTTTTTAGTTTCAAGTCAGATGAAATCAGCAAGTTCTCAGGAAAATACAGTCATTCCAGTTTTTATAAGAAAAATAGCTAGCATTTATAGAATTTATTAAAGTTTGAAGGTGTTTTACATGTGTTAACTTATTTTATCTATATAACAACTCTGTGAAGTTAGTACGATTACCTCCATTTCATGTCTGTTTTACAAATGAGGAAACTGAGGCATATATCAACATCAAACTGCATCAAAGTGTCTAAGACACTTCTTAGTCTCAGGACCTCTTTGCACTCTTAAAAATTATTGAAGATCACTCCCCCAAGAAGCTCCCTAAAGAGCTTTGTGTTTGTGGGTTATCTCCATTGATATTCACCACATTACAAGTTGAAACATTTAAGCATTATTATGAAAGTGGTTATGATCTTTCAGATCCCCTGAAAGGGTCTCAGAGACAATTGAAAACCAATGATCTGGCAAGATTCAAATTCAGCTATTCCTCACTGCAAATCCCTGCATTCAATATGTCATCTAGAGGTCATGCTTGGAAATGTTTTTACTAGACTAACCAAAGGCTTCTCACTTCTTTATCTTCAACTCTGGCCCCCCAAAATTAGTCTCATTATCTGAGAGCTCATTTCACTCATAGGTTTCTTTTTGTTTAACAACTTTGCCTTCAATTGACAGAAGAAAACCCTTCCTTTGCTGACTTGTCTTTCTGTTTCCTATATGAGGTTTTATAATCCTTAGAAACATTTCCCCCTACTAAAGTCCTTTTCCAAAGCCTCATCATGGTGTGGAAGTCATGCAGGTCATCCAGGTTCCCCATCCAAGAATAAAGCTTTGTCAGGACCTACCAAGATGGAGAGACTGCAGGAACATATTATGTTTGTGACCCAGGGACCAACCAAGATAGATTCAGACAGATATCACCAAGTTGATCACAAAGGTAGGATTTTTTTAGGCAAGGGAAATTCAGAAAAACTATTTACTAAGGGATTGTAATCTGTATCTCAGAAGGAGTACATACACTAATAAGAACATGAAGTCATGGAGACCTAAGTTGCACAGATGTTTGCAAGGTTCCACCTGGTGGTCCAATCACTCATTTTCACAAAAGTCAGCATAAGTACTTTATGGTCCTAAGTTTGACAAGGGTCTAGAAACTATTACCTCCCTATTGGTCTGATCAAGGGGACGTTAACCAAAAAAGGCATATACTCCCTTCCTGTGGTTAGTAATACATGCTCACAATACTGGTGATCTCTTCAATATTTTGTGGAAGACAGAAAGGTGGGTGGTACCATGGAAAGAGTTATAGGAATCTGAATTTTAATGCTAGCTGCACTATTTACTAGTGTGTGACCTTCAGCAAGTCCATATAAGCTCTTTGGAACTCAGTTTTCTCAACTATAAAACAAAAGGATTGAACTAGCTGATGTCTAATATTCCTACCAGTTCTTGATATATGATGTGACTTTTTTTTAAGTTTTTAATATTTTTGTTTTTACATTACATTTACATTTTACCTTCACTCCATGAGAGGGCTCTTATAACAAAATAAAACAATTAAGCAAAAACTTAACAATTTACTCACCTCATCTGAAAATATATACAACACAATCATAACACCTCTCCAACCTCTATATTTTCAAAATGTTTCAATTTTTTATTTATTTACTTTAAGCATTCTTTTCTTTTTAAATTTTGAGTTCCAAACTCTATCCCTCCTTCCCACTCTGCTACAACCACTGAGAAAACAATTAATATGGTATCAATTATACATATGAAAACATGCAAAACCAATGTCCATATTAGTCATGTTTCAAAAAATCAAGAAAAATAAAAGTGAGAAAATTATACTTCAATTTGCACTCAGAGTTCATCAGTTCTCTATCTGGAGGTGGATAGTATTTTTTTTTCACTCTGAGTCCTTTGAAATTATCTTAGATTATTGTATTGATCAGAGTAGCCAAGTCTTTCACAGCTGATCATCATCACAATATTACTGTTACTGTGCATAATGATGTCCCAGTTCTCACTTCACTTTAATCAGTCCCTATAGTTCTTGCCATGTTATTCTCAAACACCCCATTTGTCACTCCATCACAATCATATGCCACAATTTATTCAGCCCTTACCCAATTGATGAGCATCCCCTCAATTTGCAATTCTTTGTCACAACAAAAAGAGATGCTATAAATATTTTTTGTACATATAAGTCCTTTTACTCTTTCTTTGATCTCTTTGGGGGTATAGACTTAGTAGTGGTATGCACAGTTTTATAGCCCTTAGACCATAGCTCCAAATTATTCCTTAGAATGGTTAGACCAGTTTACAACTCAATCAATGGCTCATTAGTATGTCTATTTTTCCCTCATTCCCATCAGCATTTGTCATTTCTGAGAGATGTGAGGTGGTACCTCAGAGTTGTTTTAATTTGCCTTTCTCTAACCAATGGTAATTTGGAACACTTTTATATGACTATAGATAGCTTTGATTTCATCTGAAAACTGCTTGTTCATAACTTTTAACCATTTATCAATTGCAAAATGCTCTTATTTTAATTAATTTGACTCAGTTCTATACTTAGTACATATTTGAGAAATGAAGCCTTTATCAGAGAAATCTGCCATAATAAACATGTTTGGTATTACTTCTTTGTCTAGCATAATGCAGTTTCCCTGATTTATCTCTTTTAATTAGATCTATTTTTGCTTTTGCTTTGACTGAGATCATGATTGATACCCCTGACTTTTTTAGTTCAGGTGAAGCACGTTAGATTCTGATACTGTCCTTTATCTGAACTCTGGGTGTGCCTTTTTGTTTCCAGTGTGTCTCTTGTGAACAACATATTGTTGGATTCTGATTTCTTATCTGTGCTTTCATTTCATGGGTGAGATCATCCCATTTACATTCAGTTATGATTACTAACTATGTATTTCCTCGCATCCTATCTTCTTTTTCTTCCTCTTTCTCTTTACTATGTCTTTCCTCAAAAAACCTATTTTGCTTCTAACCACTGCCTCCCTTAATTCTTCCTTGCTTTCTATCATCCCCCCACCTTTCTCATATCCCCTTCCCCTCTTATTTCCCTCTTGGGTAAGCCACATTTATAGATATAACTGAGTGTGTGTGTGTGTGTGTGTGTGTTTTCTTCCCTCTTTGAACCAATTCTAATAAGAGTAATGTTGAAGTGTTGTCATGTACCCCCATTTTCCACTCCATTATGTGCCTTTTTATGTGAGAAAAAATTTCCACATTCTCCCTTTCCCTTTGTCCTAGTACATTCCTCTTTCTCATCCATCTATTTTTGGGGAAGATCATTCCAGCATAGTTTAACAGTTTAACTTTATTGAGTTTCTTATGATTTTTCCCTCACGTTTACACTTTTCTTCTTCTCTTGAGACTTGTATTTGAATGTCAGATTTTCTATTCAGTTCTGGTCTTTTCATCAGGTGTGCTTGAAAGTCCTCTAGTTCATTAAATAATCATTTTATCCCTGATGGGTTTCACTCCTTTTGCAGGGTAAGTCATTATTGACTCTAGTCCCAGATCAGTTACCTTCTAGAATATTATATTCTAAGGCTTTAACTCCTTTACTGTGGGAGCTGCTAAATCTTCTGTAATCCTAACTGTGGCTCCATGATAAAGTATTTTCTCTTTTACCTGGGAGCTCAGGAAATAACATTCCTGAGAGTTTTTGTTTTGGTATCACTTTCAGGAGGTGTTCAGTGAATTCTACCAATTTCTAGATCAATTTCTCTTGATAATTTCTTGAAATATGTTATTTCTTGAAATATGTTATGTAGGCTTTTTCTTTTATCATAGTTATCAGGACATCTAATAATTCTAAATTATCTCTTCAATCTATTTTCAGGCTAGTTGTTTTTCCAATAAAATATTTCATATTTTCTTCTATTTTTCATTCTTTTTTACTTTGTTTTATTGTTTCTTGATGTCTCATGAAATCATAAACTTCCACTTGCCCAATTATAATTTTTCAATAATTATTTTTTCAGTGAGATTTTGTACCTCTTTTTCCATTTGACCAATTCTGTTTTTTAATGGATTTTTGTGTCTCTTTTACCATTTAGCCAATTCTGTCTTTATAATGTTTTCTTCAGTATTTTTTGTACCTCTTTTATTGTAATTGTTCAGTCATTCAGTCATGTCCAACTCTTCATAATTCCATAGACATTATTCATGGGATTTTCTAGGAAAAGATACTGGAGTGATTTGCCATTTCTTCTCCAGTGTGTTCCCGTTTTACAGATGAGGAACTTATGCAAATGGGGTTGAGTGACTTGCCCAGGGTCACATAGCTAGTAAGTGTCTGAGGTCAGATTTGAACTTACATCTTCTTGACTGCAGGACTGGATCTCTACCCACTGTGCCACCTAGCTGCTCATGCCTCTTTTACCAAGCTGCTAATTTTCTTTTCATAATTTTTTGCATCAATTTAATTTTTTTCCAAAATTTTTCCTTTTATCTCTTTCTTTAACTCTTCCAGAAATTCTTATTGGGTTTGGATCCAATTAGCATTTTTCTTTGAGGCCTTTTTTTGCCATTTATTCTCCTTTCATTAATATTATGCCAAAAAGAACACACAGGAAACTTAAACAGAACAGCCTAGCAGGGTCTGAGATACAGAATATTCGAGGAGAAAAATTAAAAGTCAAGTGGGGGAGAATAGCTATGTATCAAATAATTCCAAAAAAGTCTGGCATTCAAGTCATAGAGAAACTGATAAAAATATAAATGAATATAAGTCATTCCCCAGTGAATAAGTGTTCAAAGGATACAGTTTTCAAAAGAAGAAAAGCAAAATAAACAGATGTCACAAAGGACCAGGGGTGGGGAACCAGAAGAAATCATAGAGGTCAGTAATTCTAAACCTGTCCCTTAATAGAAGGAAAGGATTCAATGTTTGAGTCTTTTTCTGTAGCTATTAAAAGCTGTTATGGATAGGACATTTCATAATCTACCCCCTTGAATCATGAATGGCTACTGTATGAATCTTAATTCTTATAGCTTTCAAAACTTTTTGTTTTTACAGTGTTCTTAGTAATGTATGGCTTGTTCTCTCCTCGTTCTGCTCATTTCATTTCTCATAAGTTTATAAAAGTTTTTAAAATTGTTTATTTTTACAATATTTTTGTTATAATACTTCTGGTTCTGCTCAGTTAACTTTGCATCAGTTCACTTAAATCTTTCCATGTCTCTTTGGAATTGTCTATTTCTTCATTTTTCCAGTATAGTAGTATTCCATCCTATTTGTAGATGACATTTTCAGCCATTTCTCAATTGAAGGGCATCCCTTTACTTTCTAGTTTGGGGTGGGGTTTTTTTTTTGGGGGGGGGTTGTGTGTTTTTTGCCACCACAACAAAAAGAGCTGCTATAAACATTTTTGTATATACAGGAACATTTTCTATTTCTTTTTTATCTCTTTTGGGCATAGACCTAGCAACAAAATAGCTAGGTTAAGTAGCATTCATATTCTATTAACTTTTTGTGTATAATTGCAAATTGTTTTCCAAAAAGATTGTGCACATTCATGGATCCACCAATAGTCCATCCACATGTCTTCCCATAGCCCCTCTGATATTTATCATTTTCCTTTTCTTGTCATCTTTGACAATCTGAAGGGAGGTAAAATTTCAGGATACCTATAATTTGCATTTAACTAGTTAGTAATGATGTTGGAGCATTTTTTATATCACCACAGACAACCTCAATTTCTTTCCTTGAGTACTGTCTATTTATATCCTTAGATCATTTATCAATTGGGGAATGGCTCTACTCCTTTCTCAAATAGTAAAACAATTCAAATTAACCTCAAGGATATTATATATATATATACATACATATATAAATTGTTATTGTTGTTGTACATATGTGTGTATCTTATATCTCTATCATCTCTTCTCTATTCATAATACCACCACCATAGTCTTGCCCCATGTCACCTATTACCTATGCTATTATAACTATATCCTAATTTTCATCCCTATGTGCAATCTCCTCTTTATTTCTTTTAACCAGATAAGATTCATCATCTTATTCTCCTCACCTCCCAAATTGAGTACAGAAGAAAAACAAAACTCATTACAAACATGTATAGTCAATCAGAGCAAATTTCCACCTTGGCTATGTCCAAAAAAATATCTGTCTTAGTCTGCATTCTGAGTCCCTCACCTCTCTATCAGGAGGCACATAGCATGTTTCCATTATGACAGGATTGTTTTTGTTGTTTACCCATATTCCAGTCTATTTCCTGATTTTCAATTTGATGTTAGAACTAGGCTCTGCCACACTTCTGAAGGGAAGTTCTGAGATGATCTTGTTGCTACTTTCTTGAGGTATTGAGTGTTGGGATATTCCAAGATTTCAAGGAAAGGCTGCAGACTTGCAAGATTCCTGTGTTTCCAAACAAGATTCCTGTGTTTCCAAAGTGGTCTAACCTGGGGTAAAGTCTGATTACTGCCTCCCTAACAAGTTCCTGGGTTTGGTTCTGAGCAAAGGTAGACTTCTGCTGGGCTCACCCCTATTGGCCAGCTAGGAAGCTCTCTTGGTTTAGTGACAGAATAGTAGACTACCCTCTGGTGTGAGGTTCCTTCCTTTGTTATTTCTCTGCAGACTGGACTAGACCCAGATGAGACTGCGCTCTGATTCTGAGTTCAGAGCCACACAGCTACTGCTCTTACTGCTGTTGCTGGTTTCTGAAATTACTCCTTGCTTAGTATACTGCTCAGGGCTTCCCTAAGCAGTAAGGGCACTCCCTTTTCCAGTTCTCCTCTTCAGTCTACCCTAGATCTATAACCTGGAGCTGGGTAGTGGGCAACAAAACTGCCTCTTTGCACCTGTCCCTGCCACAATACTTTTGTTTGGATATTTGAAAGGATTCACTTGTGAATCCATCTAATCCTGGAAATTTTTTCTTTGGAAGTTGATTTTTGACATATTCAATTCCTTCCTCATGAACTGAATTGTTTAAAATCTCCATTTCTTGTTCTGTTGATTTGAGTATTTCATATTTTTGTAAATATTCACTTATTTAAGTTATTATTAAGTATTATGACTCTTCTCCCTGAAATTGAGGTGGCCAATATAGGAAAAAAATTGGGACCTATTGCATAGGTTCAAGATACCATCACTTTCTTGTCTTTTATTTCTGAAAAGATATCCTTCCACCTTTTCAAGGATTGCTCCATTTTTCCTGATTGACTATCAATTGGATAGAATTGAGTTACTCTAGCCCTACTACTTTCTCTTCCAGCAGAGAGACCAGTTGATATTTAATACATGCAAAGTTGTTGGCTCTCCTTTGAAGGAAAATGGATCTAAATCCCCATGGGCTCTTGGAACTGATTCCTTGTTCTACAAATCAGCTTAGAACAAAATCTTTCCATCTATCATACTCCTCTCCCCCTCCATACTACTCCTGCTACTGACTTCTGTGGTAAATTGCTTGTTTTCAGTGCCTCAGTCTGTCCTCACTGGGGGGTTCTGAACAGCTACGTTTATGGGATTGATTGGCCCTTACTCATCTCCTTCTTATGCCACCTGTCTGGGTAGAAACCATCAGCTATTACTCATCTCTTGTTAATGTCCTACTGCAAAAATAACAACAGTGAAAACCCACTCAATTGCAAGAAAGCAACTATTTCTGATACTCTCTGCTGTAGGTGTCCCAAAGAGAGAGGGAGCGAGAGAGAGAGAGAGAGAGAGAGAGAGAGAGAGAGAGAGAGAGAGAG
>NW_027187378.1:47919314-48096814 GCF_028583685.1 Petaurus breviceps papuanus | reverse complement strand
GATGATAGCTATATGATTGGATAAAAGGGGTCAGATAACACAGATTTCTTGGGGGTAGATATTGTGGTGGTAGAAACAGACTGTTAAAGAGAGGGAGGGGTCCCAGATAATACCAAGATTACAAACCTGAGGCACCAGAAGAATGGTGGTGCCTTTAACCAAAATAAAAAAGTCTGGAAGAGGGGAGGGCTTAGGGTTAAAGATAATGAATTCGGTTTTGGACATGTTGAATTTAAGATGTTTGAGGGACATCTAGTTTAAAATGTCCAAAGGATAATTAGTAATCAACCAAATTATCTGAAAGAGAAGAGAAAATTCAAAAAGAAGGCCTTGATATTAAATCAACAAAATCATACAAGTTTAAAGATAACACATCTTAAAATATAAACAAATGTAATCCTTCACCTAATACTCTCAAATTGTATATTTTAGCAAAATTACATACAATTTCAAGGGCCAATCCAAAAAAAATCTTATTTAATATCTCTTTGACTTATATTGCCTATAATATTTTTGAAATTTCAGAATATAATTCAACTGTAATTAGTGTTTATATCTCCACAGATGTAGATAATAGTATTCTCAGATCCAATACAAACACGTAAGAATGCATATAAGGTAGAGGATAGATAGTTTTTGTTCCACCCCACAGAAAATGAAGACATGAAGCACTTCAAGTGGCCCTTGTTTAATCATTATAATTCTAGAATATGATACAATATCCTCTCACTAGTGAATATCACCTATAGTACTCACTGCAAAAAGAACAAGGACAGTTTTAGGAGTAAGCCAGGAATATGACTTGTATTGTCAAAACACAATAAGAATGAGTATTTGACAATATTCACTGCCAGGCTCTACTGGGTCACCATTGGCCTGAAAGAATATATCTGGTGTGTTCTTTCTTATCTGAATTAGAGGAATAGTCCTGAGGAGAAAAGACAATTCCCTGGCAAGAAACTCACTATTACTGGTATGTTTGAGGGTAACAAGGAAAGGATGGTGAAGGAACCATAATTTTAGAGGTAAAATAATTATAGAATCTTGGGGCAGCTAGGTGGCACAGTGAACAAAGCACTGACCTTGGAGTTAAGAGGACCTGAGTTCAAATCCAGCCTCAGACACTTAACACTCACTACCATGCAACCTTGCCCAAGTCACTTAACCCCAATTGCCCTGCTCCCCCCCAAAAAAATAGCAAAATAATAATTATTATTATAGAATCTTGAGATTTATTAGAGAATGATAGAAAATTGTGATATATGAATATCACACATTATTGTGTCATAACTAATACCAAATATGAAGAATTCAATATACATATGGGAAAACTTGTAGGAAGTGATGAGTGAAGAAAGCATAAACCAAAAAAACCCAGTACAACTACAATTATATAAAGAAAACAATTTAACAGCAACAAAATTCATGCTAAAAACACTGGGCTGAAATTAATATGATGAAATTTAATATGGAAAATGTAGTTTTATACTTGGGTTCAAAAGAGCCATATTTATAAGTGGGGAAGATATGGTAATACAGTGGCTTAAAAATTATCTGAAGGGCTTAATGGGCTACACAGGTAATATATTGCAACAATGTGAAATGACAGCTTAAAAAAAAAAACTAGTGCAATCATTTTGTTGTTTAGTCATTTCAGGCATGTCTGATTCTTTGTGACCCCATTTGGGGTTTTCTTGGCAAATATACTGGAGTGGTTTACCATTTACTTCTCTAGCTCATTTTACAGACAAGGAACTGAGGAAAATAGGGTTAAGTGACTTGCCCAGGGTCACACAAGCTAGTAACTCTCTGAGGCCAAATTTGAACTCAGGTCTTCCAGGCTCAGCAATCCATCCACTGTACCATCTAGCTGTCCTAGTTCAATCTTAGGCTTAATTAAAAGAGATATAATGTCCAGTGTTAGGGAGAAGATAGTCATGTTATACTTTAGTCATACTACACCTACTTTATTATGTTCAATTCTGGATATGAGAACTTAGGAAGCTATTGATATGCTGAAGAGCATTGAAAAAAAAAAAGACAGGGGTGGCTAGGTGGCTCAGTGAATAGAGCACCGGCCCTGAAGTCAGGAAGATCTGAGTTCAAATCCGGCCTCAAACACTTAACACAAAAACTAGCTGTGTGACCTTGGGCAAGTCACTTAATCCCAATCGCCCTCCAAAAAGAAAAAAAAAAAAGAAAACTAGAAGAGTAAAGAACCCGGAGTCCAGGGCATAGGAATACTGTTTAATGAACTAAAAATGTCTGGCAAGGAGAAGGAAAGACTGGGAGGAATATGATGGCTATCTTTATATGAAGGTCTGCCATGTACAACAAAGGTATTAAATTCTATCCTCAAGCCCAGAAAAACTCTGAAATATGCTCCCAGAACAAGATTAAAATGTTATTGTGGATTGTTCAATAAAATAAATAAAAATATACTACAATATAATGTTAATTTGAGTTTTTTATAAGTCAATATGCAGCTCACAGAGATTTGTTCCTGTTCAAATTTGACACTACTGATGGAGAAGATAGACCAGACTTGATATGCTATTCCCAAAGGGCAAGACTACAAGTAATAAGGGGAAGTTAAAGAGAGATAAATTTAGCTTTGACATCAGGAAGAAAAAAAAATACCGTCCAAATGTGGAAAGCTATATCTCAGGAGTCAGCTAGATGGCACATTAAATACAGCACCGACCCTAGAGTCAAGAAGAGAGAGATGAGTTCAAATCCTGCCTCAGACTCTTAGTAGTTATGTGACACAAGTAAGTCACTTACCCTTTTCTCAGTTTCATCATTTGTTGATTAGGAAAATTATAGCACCCAGTTAATCACCAGGATTGCTGTGTGTGCAAAATGAGATCATATTTGTAAAATATTTTGCAAACTTTAAAGTACCAAATAAAAGTTAGCTATCATTATTGTGGTGGTTGTGGTATATGTGATTGTTGCTGTTGTTGTTACAGCTGGATGACCCTGGGCAAGTCAATTAACTTCTGTTAGTCTCAGTTTTCTTATCTATGAAATGGGGATAATAATAACACCTAGTTCAGAAAGATAATATAAAACGAGGTAAAAATTATAAAATACTTCATATAAATGTTAGCTATCACCATCATCATCTTCATTGCTGTCATTATTTGGAAGTGGTAGCAAGTTGGCTCTTACTTGAAATCATCAAACAGATGCTGGTTCATCTTTTACACAATATGTTGTAGTGGGGATAGCTGTTCAGTTATAGCTTGAACCAAGTAGTCACTAAGTTTCCTTCCAGCTCATAAGGTCTGTAAATTGTGAATTATGATGGAGATGATTGGCATTGAGCTTATAGCATAAACCCTTTCTTTTAATGAACAATTAGTTACAAAAATTTAAGATGAGTTGTATATACTACCTGTGATAGAAAATCCTCTTTTATTTTGTTTTCTTTTACTGTTTTCAGGGGAAATACTTTTTAGATGGTTGGTTTGTGTATTTTTTTTCTTCATAAAAGCAAAGTTTAACCAATTATTTCAGGTCGTGGGAGCAACATTATGACAAAATAGTCATTTCTCTATTCTCCATGACCTCTCAAACCTCTCCAAAACAGAAATTGAGTATCAAAGATAAAGTAACCTCAGGAATTTCTGTGGTCTAAGACACCTGGAATCCAGGAGAAGGTAAAAAAAAATCTTCCCAAACCCAGGAACTTATACTGACCACATTACTAATAGCAAGGCTGCACTAGCAGACCCAAGGACATTATATAAAAACCTATCCTCATATCCTACTTCCCCTTACTCTTTCCAGTGCTATAGAGACCCTGGCACCAGGCTCTGGAAGTTTGTTTAGGCCTCAACAGTCAGCTTGGCCCCAGTCTTTCAAGAGCAAAAACCTCTTAGGAGCAAGTTTGGAAGCATCAGCAAAGCAAAAATATAACCTGTTAGTGCCAGGGAAAGTGGTCTCTGAACTTCTGATGCTAGACCAGAGAACTAAGGAACAGAGGGAGTGTGTCATGATACCAGAACAAGACACTGTGCAGTTGGGGAGCTATGCAACACTCCACCAAGCATGAGGGAAAGAATATAACATCCAGTCGGGGCTAGTTCTGAACACTCAAAGTCAGTTGGGGCAGAGACCTAGTCTGGGGAACTGTGAATTGCCCAGTATCTAGACTCCCTGAGATCCATCACCTAAGAAAAACACCATCAGAGGGGAGAGTGTCCAGAAGTGAATAATAAGGAAAATGGAGTGGGGAGAGACTGACAATATCAAAGATTTTAGGAAGAAAACTCAAATAACTTGGAAAAAAACAAATAGGAAAAACAGTTAACAACAGAAGGAAAATATGGCCTCAAGAGCCAGTAAATAAACTGAGGCATCTATGAATAAATACCAAAAAAAAGAGAATTATTAAATATTTGGTGGAAAAGAGAACCCTGTGGAATTTAAGATAGTGGAACCATATCATTCTATTTCTGAGTGGTTCAAAAGAGAATGAGAATTGTGCATGCAAAATTTATGTCCTTCACAATAAAAATAAGGAGCAGAACAGAAAAACCTGAGTCTACAATGGCAAGCTTCACCAAAGGGAGAGACAGAGAGAGAGAATGAGAATAGACTGGGAATACATATACAAAAAACTGAAGAGAAACAAAAAACAATAATATTTAAAGAAAATATGCTGACTATGCAAGCAAAACATACTAAACTCAAAGACTGAATGAGTCAAAGACCAGATTAGTTGAGACAAGTTATGGATTCTAGGTTTCCAAAAGAGGAAAGTAGGACAAAAAACCTTAAGACCAGAATGAATAAAATAACAGAAGATAAATAGAACATGAAATACCAATTGAAAAAATTCACAGATCACCTTTACGGAAAAAATATACCTTTTTTTTTTAAAAAAGAATATTAGAATTTAGATCTGGAAGAGAGAGCGGTCATCATTTAGCCCAAGCCTCTTTTACATACAGAAGACCCATAGAGATTAAGTGATTTTTACCAATCTTGTCCAACTAAGAAGCAAAGTTGTACCTCAAATTCAAATACTCTAAGTTCAGCATTCTTTGTCTTGTAACCACATGGCCTGTATTTCCAAGTATATTCAGACGTTAGTTGAATTTGTAAAATTATTGCATTTCTAAAACATAGTCTGAGATTATCTGTGGGTCTTATTTCTGCAACCATCTTAGTTGTGCTTTATTCTTCAAATGCCCATTGCTTCTTTAATGAGTAGCAGCACTTTCATTTTCACATGTTAATTGAGATCATGACAGAAAACAAATAGGACAAATGTTTCCAATTCTAGGCAGCAAGCAGTTCACATTTGTTTTACCATGACCCTTGTATTTCAGTCCATTGCAATTGCTTTTGGAGAACTTAAGAGATTTCCAAAGAAGAGTCAGACCAGTCAATAGATGCTGAAATTTTAACTCACACAGAGAAAGCCTTTTGTGACTTGCAATCTGGAGGGGATGGGGCAGCTACGTGGTACAGTGAATAGAGCACCAGTCCTGGAGTCAGGAGGACCAGAGTTCAAATTTGGCCTCAGATACTTGACACACTTACTAGTCATGTGACTTTGGGCAAGTCACTTAACCCCAATTGCCCTCCAAAAAAAAAAGCAATCTGGAGGGGAGGGAGAAAGAAGAGAAGGAAAAGGAAAGGAATGGAAGGGATAGAGAAAGGAGAGGCGGGCATAAGAGAAGTGAAAAGGGATGGGGAGGTAAAGTAAGGAAAATTCAGATCAGTCATTCGAGAGATAAAGACTCAAATGGATCTGTGGACAGGCAGGATACATCTGCAATTTAACCAGCTGTGAGGGGTCAAAACTAAAGTGAAAAGATCATCAGGTCACAGTAGGAGGAAAAAGAAAATCCACAATGCTGTGGCACCTAAGGTTTGTCACGCTTTCATCATTCCATCACACATGACACAATTTGCTTCTTGATGTAAAGACCAGGCTTTTATAGGAAGGAGTTGCTAACAGGTATGTGTGATTGGTTTCCTACCTCTGAGATCCCAGGTAGTGAGGTACAATTAGTGAGAATGAGCTTCTAGGATAGAAATTTCCAATTTTAAAAGATTTCAGAAAAGAGAAAGGGTTTGCTTTCCCAGGAAGAAGAAAAGTACTTATCTAGGACAAAAACACCATTTAACGAGAAAGGCTAGTTCATCCAAAACAGTGTGGACTACCACACCATATAAGGAACAACAACCAAAAAAACCCACTAAAAATAAAGGAGAAATGTCCTAAGAGCTATAAAAATGTGCATACCCTTTGTCCCAGCAATACCACTTCTAGAGCTGTATCCCAAAGAGATAGTAAAAATAAGAAAAAGACAAAAACATTTATAGCAGCTCTTTGTGGTGGCCAAGAATTGGAAATTGAGGAGATGTCCATCAATTGGGGAATGATTGAATAAGTTATGGTATATGAATATAATGGGATACTATTGTGCTATAATAAATGATGAACAGCATGATGGAGAGAAATGTCTACAGTTAGAGAAAGAACTAGAAAGAATAGAGTTTGAATGCAGATTGAAGCAAACTACCTGCTCTCTTTCTTTTTCTTATTTGGTTTTGTTTCCTCTTTCTCACTGTTCATTCCATCTGATACAATCCTTCTTTATAACTTGACTAAAGTCTAATGTGAAAGTGTTTGCAGATCCTATACTTGATTGTATGCCATGGGGAAGGGGGTGGGCGCGGAGAGGGTAGAGGAGGAAAGGGAAGAAAATTTGAAACTGAAGGAATTGTGGAACTGAATCTTGTAAACTAAAAGTAAACAAACAAATTAATAAGGACCAAAACAAAAGAAATGATGAGCAGGCAGACTTCAGAAAAATCTGGAAAGACTTACGCGAACTGATACTGAGTGAAATGAACAGAAAGAAAAGAACACTGTACACAGTAACAGCCACATTGTGCAATGACTAACTTTGATAAACTTAGCTCTTCTCAGCAATGCAAGGTCTAAGACAACTCCAAAAGACTCATTATGGAAAATGTTGTCCCCATTCAGAGAAAAAACTATGGAGTCTGAATGCAGATCGAAGCATACTATTTGCTCTCTCTCTTTTTTTCTTTATTGTGGTTTCTCTCATTCATTCTAATCCTTCTTTACAACATGACTAAAATGAAAATATGTTTAATAAGGAAAAAATAAAATTAATATACTCACTATAAAAAAGAAAGTAGAAATTGAGTGGTTGACTGATGAAGCTTCACTGTGAGTAATGAAACTCTCAAAAGTTTAATCAATAGCCTTACTATTTCCCAGGAGGGATGGAGGGAATTGTCTCTGGAACCAGATTTTTATGGAATTTTAGTGCTGAATGGAACCTAATAGGTCACCTAGATCACAAGTCTCTTTGCCTCTATAGCAGTGGCCGCTCACTCACATGTGCTTCTGTGCTTGAATTCTTTCTGGCCACTTGAGGTATTTTTTCCTTTGACCCAGAAGCTTTGGATTTTGGTTATGATGTTCCTAGGAGTTTTCACTTTGGAGTTTCTTTTAGGTAATGACTTGTGAGCAGTGTGTGAATGCCCAGATCACAGCAAGTGGTCATCCAATTTCTGTTTGAGTAATGGGGAAGTAATTATATCTCACTTTTTTTGAAAGCTGACATTTTAAAAAAAAGTTCTGTTGAGATAAATTACATTTCTGTATAACATCTATCTACTGATTCTCATGGTGCTCTTTAGAGTCACATGGACAAGATCTAATCCCTTTTTCATGAGACACATCTTTCTATATTTGCAGATAACAATCATGCCTTCCTAAGTTATTTTAATTTTTTCATCTAAGCTATCAACCATTAGGTCCTTGAAGTGTTCATCACATAACATGTTTTAGAGTCCTTTCACCCTCAGTGAATAACCCGGTGTTATTGCCTCTTGAAATTCAGTGCCCAGAACAAAACAAAGAACTATATAATCCTTGATTCTGTGATTCTGTGGTATCTGCTCTAATCAAGCCTGAAGATCATTGTTGTGAAGGATTATCACCTCTCATTTTCGGTTCTACAATTTGATAAAGACAGCCGATGATCTCATGAGATTCAGGAACTGCCTCATCACACTGTTGGTTCCCACTGAGTTTGTGGTTCTTGAAATTCCCCAGGACTTTTTCAAAGGAACATAATCATGTCTAACCATGCCTAAGTTTAATTCTACAAATATTTCCCTCATCCTGTAATGGTGATGTTAATTTTTTCCCCAAAAAAACTAAATGCAAGATTTCATAATTAACTGAATTAAGTTTGATTTTATAGTCAATTGTTGTAGTATCTGAAAATATTTTTGAATCCTGTTACTACTTTCTGTCATCTAGAAACTGGATGTGCATATTATTACAATCTTCATCACAGTCATTGACAAAAAAAATTAATAAAGCAGGACAGAGAATGGGGACATAATCTTAGAATCATTCCACTAGAGACTTCCTTTCAAGTTGTCATTAATATATAAATCAGTAACTTCTAAATCAGTTTATTTTATCATACAATCCACATTTCATCATCTTGTCCATAGTGTCATGAGACATTATATCTTGTTGAAATCTATGTGTATGAGATATGTGACTTTCCTTTGATATATGTGTTTAATAAATAATAGGCCTATCAGAAAAATATAAGGTTACCATCATGACTTTTTCTTAGTGAACACATTCTGTCTCCTAGTGATCAATGTTTCCTCCTTTCTAAGGACTCATAAAACATTCATGTAATAACCCTTTCTAAAAATTTGACTGTTAATGTCAAACTCACCAGTCTACATTTTGTAGAATCCAGACAGCAGAATCTAAACTCTTTAGAAAGCAGAGACTGTTTTGCATTTTGCCTGGACATTTCCATTACCTAGCACATGTTGCACCTAATAGATGACTGGTATATTGAATTGAATTCTGCCCCTTTTTGAAAATTGAAACAATTGCCCTCCAGTATTTTAATATCTCACACACTCCTTTTTGTACTCAAGTTGTGTTTTCCTCTGAGGCACTTTTCATAGATACTTTGGAGCCATTATCTTCTTTTGGGTTTGGATCTTCAGCCTCTCTGCCGCCATAATTGCTCATTATAGAGGGATTCTCTGTTTGCTTGTCCATAATTCTAGCCTATTTCCTGACTTCAGACTTGATAAGAGTAGATAAGCTCTGCCAAACTTGTGGAAGATAATTCTGATATGGTCCTATTGCTGTTTTCTTAGAGTACTGAGTGTTGCATTATTTTAAGATCTCCAGATCAGGTTGGAGATTTTCAAGTTTTCAAAGTTCCCAAAACGGTCTCATCCAAGGCCAGGTGTCATTGCTGTCCCCCTGGTCTGAACTATGAAAATTCCTGACTTGAGTTTGGGTCTAAGCAAGAGTAGTCCACTACTAGATTCTGACCCATCAGTCAGCTGGAAAACTGTTCATTCATAGTGGCAGAACTGTATGCTCCCCTTTAGTCTTACCCTCATCATTCCTCCATAGACTGGGAAAGATGCTAGAAATGAAACCCTGTTCTTCATCTTGAATCTGAGCATACCACTGCCACTGCTAGAAGCTTCTGGATTTCCTCATTTCTACATACACCAGACCTGCTCATGGGCCAGTTGCAGCCCACCAAAGTGATCCAAGGGCCAGATGTTGTGCAGGTCTGTTTTACATTCTCAACATTTTTCCGGGGCCATCTAAAATGCTTTGGTGGGTGCAAGTGGCTCAGGCCATCAGCAGCCCAAGAAGTTGTGCAAACCTACCCCAAGGGAACTTCTCATATTCAGTTTTGCTGAGGGATTTACAATATCATGTGCCCCCCAAACCCTTTGGCAGGTAGCAAGTAATTGAGGCTATAAGCAGCTGTAATGGCAACCAAAGAAGTACTTTGCTGCTTATTCTAGCTATTCAAGTGCCTTTGAGCTTCACCTTTGATTGTATCACGTCTCGGTTGGAAACAGTATATATTGTATTACCCTTAATAGACCTAAGGGAATTTGAAGACCTTCCCTGCCCTTAATAGGCCTAACATCATCACATGGAGCCCATGCCAAAAGAGTGAAACAGGAAGGGTGAAACAAGAAGGAGCAAAGCAGAGAAAAGCTTGAGCAGAGTCGGGGGAGCGAGTAGATCTAAGAGAGAGAATGTTTGTGATGTTGGTACTCTGTTGTTCTGTCTGTGTTGATATTATTTTGTCAGACAGAAGCATTCTGTCTGTTGAAAGAGGACTTTACTGTTGATTTGTGTTTGATTTCTCAGACAGAATCCTTGTCTGTTCATTTGTGTTACTTTGTCAGATGGAAAGTGAATTGAGATGATAGTGTCAGTAATGTGTATAAATATCTTTGTAGCTCTGTTAAGCTTTGTCTTCATGAAACAGAAACTGCTAGGGGCTTGGAGTAGAGAGCTGTGTGAATCCAGGCAAGAGTTGGGTGAATCCAGGCAAGCACTTTGAGTGTCAGCCTGTGGAAGAGTAGCCAAAGGGTTTGAAGTCAGCCTCAGTCAAGATGAAAGAAGACTTTTCTTGGGCACTCTGTATTGACTGATGAGATTGCAACTTACTGTGACCTAGGGATAGATGATGTTTGTCCTTTCTGTTACCATTTAAGGATGATTGGTTTAAAGATGATTACCCCTTAAAGATGATTGACTTAAGGGTGATTGGACACCAGCCTGGAGTAAAGATGAAAAAGGACTTTACTTGGATTCTGTGTATTGATTGAAGAGATTGTGACTTACTAAATGATATGTTTTGTTTAAGACTCTGTGGGCACCTTTGTAATAAGTTGTTATGTCATATTGTGAATGTTGTGCTTTAGTTTCTTGAATGTTTTGCTTTAGTTTATTGCTGAATAAATAGAGAGCTCACTATAGTATGTGGATTAGATCCTTAAAGTTATTCACAGCAGCAGTCCTCAGGAGACTGGCTTTACAGCAGCACAAGATATTGTGTGGGCTTTATGTACACCAACAGGTCTTATTATCAATCTGCTCTGGATTTTTGACTAGTATTAGGGTAATGTGTGACAAAGATTCCAGTTAGCACATGTCCTCATCATTGAGTCTTGGTATGGGTCTGCTAGTTCCCCATAGTGGTCTGAGACATTCTCTTACACTGGTTCACAGCCTCTCCTTAAGTACTAAAATGCTTTCCATTCACCAAGCTCCTGTACCTACCTGTCTCTCCAGTTTCAGTAGATTTCCCTATCTGTCACTCTAAGTCAAACTGGGCTGGACAAATGATTCACTGTGATGTCTTTTTCTGAATTTTCCTATCAGGATTCAGTCTGGTGCATTTTCTAGATCGGTTTGTAGGAGGCTTTTGGAAGGAAGATTTCTCCATTGCATCTTACCACTCTGCCATGTTAGCTCCACCTTCCATCTCTCCTTTTCTCTATGGTTACTTAAATATTACCAACAGCAATTCACTGATCACATCTTTAAATCTTTTTTGAATACTAAGGATGAAATTCCTCCAAATCAGGTGATTTCAACTTATGTAGGCAAATTAGATTTTCCTTTGAATCTTCCCCTATCTTTGTCTTCTATTTCCCCTTAAAATATATTTTTACTCTACAGGTTCCAGTCCCAAGGTCATTCACCTTGAAAGAAAATAATAGCAAGATAGCAGTTGAGTAGTTGCACTTTCTGTCATTTGTTAACATTATCTGCATCTATCAGTAGTCCATTCTTTCCTTGTTCATCTTCTTGCAATGATTGTTGTTGTGTTCAATCCTTTTCAATTATATCTAACTCTTCATGACCCCATTTGGGTTTTTTTAGCAAAGATATTAGGAATGATTTCCCATTTCCTTCTCTAGGTCATTTTACAGATGAGTAACTGAAGCAAATAAAGCTAAGTGACTTTTCCAGGGTCACACAGCTAGTAAGTGAGAGGCCAGTTTTGAACACAAGATGAGTCTTCCTGATTCTAGACCCAGCACTTTTGCCACTGCACCACCTAGCTGTCCATCAGTGTTCTTGCACTGAACATAGCTTTGAAAAGCCTTTTTTTAATTGAAAATCAGTTTTTCATAAGTCTTATCTTATTCCAGAACTTTAGTTTTCTTGACACTAATTTTGTATATACATATCTCTCATATATTACTATTCTTTGACAGCATGATATTATAAAGAGTACATGGAACTATAAGGCAAGAGACCTAGTTTCTATCCCTAGTTCTATAGTATGACTTGGAGCAAGTTATTTAACTTCTCTAAGCCTCCAATTGATCAATTAATAAACATTTATTGAGAGTCTACTATCTGCCAGGTACCATGCTAACTGCTTTCATTTTCCCATTGATAAAATTAGTGGTGGTGACTTGACAAACTCTAAGAAACTTTCTAGCTCTAAATGATTTTAAATTATTTAAAACATATAAACCAAGCAATGTATTAGCTGATCGTAATTAGAAACACTGATTTCAGAATATTTAGGACAATAAAAATAATGTTGTTTCTTCCTATTAAAATATAATATTCTTAAGAGCAGAGTTATCTTACTTTTCTATTTGTATCTTCAATTTTTAGCACACATTTACACTATTTTAGCACACAATTTAGCACATAGTAAGCACTTAATAAAAACTTTTTATTCATTCCTTCAGGAAAGGAAAAAATATATGAACACATTTCATTGTTTACAAAGAACTTTCCTCAGAAGATTCTCAGTTAGATTGAATGATAACGTCCCATGGCTGATAACAATGACAACAACAAAAAAAAAACAATAATAACTCAATATTTTAATGATCTATAATTTGTACAGATTTCCCATAACTGCTACCATTACCACATCATATTACAACTCATAGATGATTGGTGAGTTGCTGTGGCTAAAAAAATACATCACACTGGGGTCAATGTGGTGATGACAGTCTTTGCATTTAACGACTATTTCTCAGACAATGAATATGTGAATGATTCCTAAGTAGTGGCTTGAGTTCATTCTTGGCTCTTTAAAGTTTTTCCAGTTTCATAGGATCCTCAAGAATTCGTACTCCACTAACATAGCATTAAATGAAAAGTTACCTTCACATCACAATGAAATATCAGAAAAAGATGTTAATGAAATTAGAATCATTTTCATAAATAACAGTTGACATATTCATGTTATTTTTGGTTTATGAAGAACTTATATGTTATTTTTGAGACTCATAAAAATTTTAGCACCTCAAAGATCAACAGCTTCATTGTATTTCCTCTAGTGATGTAAATAGCCTTCTCTCTACTGCTAAACATCTCCTTTCAGAGTTGTTTTGTGTCTAAAACCAAAAGCTAGTATTATTTGCAATGTAAAAACATGAGAATATTTTGCTACAAATACAAGAAAAAAGGAAGAATTTTCCCCCCTCACTATATTTTCACTCAGTTCTAGAAATACTATAGGTAGCAATGAGGGAAAAGAAAGAAATTAAAAGCACAAACCTGCAAAATCAGAGACAAAATTAGTACTAATTATAGCTGATATGTGGATTTGCTTAGAAAATCTCAGAGAATCAGGAAAGAAATAAGTTGAGACAATTGCTAGCTTCAGTAAATTAGCAAATACACAATAAATTTATGAAATAATTAGCATTTATATGTAACAATAAAAATTCAAGGAAGAAATGATGGACATTTGGAATGTCCATCAATAGGGAAATACTACTCAAAATAACTATAAAATGCATGAACTATCTGGGAGCCAATTTACCAAGACATTTTCATTACTTATGTAAATATTATAATTAAAAACTCTTTAAAAATAAAGAATGACAAATAATTGGAGGGATATTCATTGCTTACAGTTGGACCATACCGACATAATAAAAATGCCTATACTACTTAATTTATAGATTTAATCAAACTTCTAAGCTACTATTTTAGAAAACTACACAAAATAATAACACAATTCATTTGGAGGATCAAATGGTCTAAGATATCAAGGGAAATACTATAAAAAGTTTTAAAGGAGGGAGAAAAGCTTTTTTCTAAATTTCAGATTATATGTTAAAGTACTAATCACTAAAACTAATGGGTATTGGTTTAAAAAGTAAGAAAAGTAATCAGGGGAACAATTAAGACAAGATCAGAAATATTAAAATAACTATCCCAATGTTCAATAAACACAAGAAAATTAATTACTTAATTAAAACTTCCTGTTTGATCAGAACTTTTGGGAAAACCATAAAACAGTTTGGTAGAAATTAGGTTCAGATCAATATCTTATACCATATAGGTGAGCCAGAATAGGCTCAAAATGCTTGTGCAACATGAATATTAGGTTATGAAATATAAGTCAGAAGAGAGGAAAATAAGATACTATTCAACTAGGTTTAGGGAAAGAATTCTTAACCAAACAATTGAAAGAGCAAGATTTGAAGTGAGTCTTCAATGAAGATAGGGAAACTAAATGTGATAATAGTAGAACCTATCAGAATTTTGGCTCCATTGAACAAGACTTGAAGACTCAAAGAAACTGGTGTGATCTCTGGGAATATTAAAGCATCAGAGAAGGAATTTAATGCACACAGTTCTCGCAATAACAATGGTAATGCAACCTAGCTTCCACACAAGTATTAATCAGTTTTACATACTATTGTGTATATAAAGGGTGATATCACTTCCTATTGTGAAGAATCCTGAGCTTAACATTGTATATCTACCATAAGGGATTTACTTCAGTTCATTCCAGACACTCTTCAGGGGATGATAACTGGAGAAAGGAGCTAAATGGAGGTGGTAGAGAGAAAAAATTTAAATAGTGGACTGTATTCTGCTGAGCCATAGATGTATGTGGAAGACAACTCCATATATCTTCCTTGACCTGAAATTCCAGACCACTGAAAGTGGACCTCCCCTGAGTGACATTGTATTCTCTCTCCTAGTTTGAACTAAGTTTTTATCTCACTCACTAGTGTAATTTCTCACATATTCTAATATGAAGAAACTCCAATTTTTATTTGCTATTTTGCTTGGATAAATGGGTTTACCTACTATTTATTATTTATGATGGTCTTTTGTGTAACCAGTATTGGGCAGAGAGGCTAAGCTGGAATATTACAAGGCAAGAAATATCCTACATCTTAATATTGATCAGAGAAATGACTTTTCTGAACCTAGCATACTTAGACCAGATATATTTAGGGGATGGCAGAGATAATTCTGGGGGCAACTAGGTGGTAAAGTAGAGAGAGACGTGAGCCTAGAGTCAGGAAGATCTAAGGTCAAATCTGGCCTCTGACACCTACTAACTGTGTGACTCTGGGCAAGTCACTTAACCCCTATTTGCCTCAGTTCCTCATCTGTAAAATGGAGACACAGTGGAGAAGGAAATGGCAAACCATTCTAATATCTTTGCCAAGAAAACCCCATGGACAAGTCCGTGGGGTTTCAAAGAGTCAGCAAGAGATAGTTCTAGCCTATACCCACATGAGAATGGTATAACCCAGTCCTTACCTGTTCTTTACCCCACCTAATATGCTCATAATCTAGGAATAGACCTCTTCCCTCCTACCCTGATAGATCCACCAGCAGGTGTTAGATCATATCTATCCATGCCACTCATGAGCTACATTTATATATTTAGAAAACCCAGACACAACCTTATATGTAACACTCCCATTTCTATGACGCTTTAAATTTCACAAAGCACTTTTCTCAAAAGAGACCAGCAGACCTATGTGGTGGCAAAGTCAGATATCACTAAGCTGATTTTATAGATCACAGGTTCATAGGATTATAGTTTTAGAGCTAGAAGGATCTGAGATCTTCTAGTCCAACCTCTTCATTTTATAGGAAACTGAGATCAAGGGATTTAAAGTAATTTCTTCTTATTCACCCAGGAGGTAAATGATGAAGCTAAGACACACCCAGGTCTTTTGACTTCAAGATAATTCTCTCTCCACATTGCTGAGATCAAGTTTGCTGCTGCCAAGCGCACTAAACTAGGACAAGTTTAAGGCCAAGAATTTGAAACCTTTTCACAATAAGAAAATCTCCACTGAAGGAAAGTGGAAAAAAACAATTTAATCTGAAATATCAATACTGGCTATCTGTCAGGAGAGAATAGAAATATCACTGGAACTCAGGAATGTGGTGCTTTTGTTCAAACCAAACAAGTTAAACAGATCTTTCTTCATAATATTGCAGGCCAGGAACTTTCTCTCCTAATTCTGCTCAGAAACTGCTGTTTGAGGTTAATCATTATCAGAGAAAAGCAGAGAGAGCACTTAGCAAATTGCCACCACTTTTCTTCCATGGCTACAGGCTGTAATGTCGAGAAGTTAATGAGAGATGATGTCTGCCCTGTTTTGTGCAGTCTTCTGTTCCCCAGCTCTCCTGGAGCCATCCTCCATGACTCTGATGGCCTCCTAAAAAAAAGGACTATTGGAAACACATGACTTTACAGAGACCAGCAGAAGGAGAACGTGCCAAAGGCAAACCCAGATGGGAGCTCCACCACTCGGGTTCAAACAATCAATTACCTAAGTGCAGGGCTGGATGGGATCAGGGCAGAGAGAAATATAACTAGACTCCATGCAAGTCCTGTGGAAAAAACATGAGGACTTTAATAGACTGCAATTTTAATATCAGTCAGTGCTATAATGTGTCAGCCAAAGAAAGCTAAAATATTCTTGTTCTGTATTAACAGAGGAGAGTGTTTGGAGCATGCTAGATATGCTCAGTTACATAGTCTGTGTTGAGTACTGGGTGCTACATTTTAGGGAGGACATTGATATACTGGAGCTCATTATGGCCAGGGTGTTCAGGGTACTGTACTGGGAACAGCTGGGGAAAAAAACACAGCTATTTAATCTGGAGAAGACAAGACTTTGGTGGGAAGAGGGAGAGATATGACCCCTATTTACAAATATTTTAAGGTTTCTATTATAAAAGAATTATGAACCTTGATTTGCTTAACCCAAGGGGGCTGGAAATATGAACGATGAATGGAATCTTTTTGAAGGCAGATTTTGACTTAGCATTAGGAAAAACTTTTTCAATGGAATGGGCTGTCTCAAGTGGTAAAGAACTCCTTGGAATGGAAGTCATCAAGGGGAAGGGTGGATAACTATCTGTGAATTATTTAGAAGAGATTAAAGCTTCAGGAACAGGTTGGACAAGATGACCTTTAAGGTTTTTCCCAATAATTCAACTCAGTCTCACAAGCAATTCCATGACTGGGATTCTATGATTCTAGAACTCCCTTGTTGGTAATTTGTTGACAACCTCATTTGGTGCAACAATTACAAGCTTTCCCTGTCATAACATTTCTTTCTAGGATTCCTTTCCCTTTGCTTCTGTCCCAGAATGATTTATTTGCATATTCCACAGATGCTTTCCTATATAACAACTGGCTTGGCAGGAATTGGATATAGCAAGGTGAGTGTTAGAAGGGAATCTAGGAGAGGGAAGTATAGATCATGGAGAACTTCAGAAGGGAAGAGGCCTGAGTGTAGTACCAAAATATGGACACCAAAGGGTCAGCACAAAGCCTTTGAATCAAGATAGAGAAGTGCCCACAGTGGAAAGGAGAACACTGGATGGCACAGTGGAAGAGCACCAAAGACAGAATCACAGAATTTCCAAGATGGAAGTGACCTCAGAGGTCATTTAGGCTAAGACATATTTGACCAAGAACCCCATCTAACATCTGCTTAAGCATCTCTAGTGAGAACTAACTCTTTACCTCCCAGAAAAGACCACTTAGCTTTTTTATAATTTTATTAAAGAATGTTTTTCTTTTAAATTGAATCAAAATCTGACTCTAAAACTTCTATTTTTCATTATTTTCTCTGGTCCCAATTCAACCCAACAAATATTTATTTAGTACCCATGCAATAAAGCTTTATGCAAAGGACTTGATAAGAAAGAAAGAAAGAAAGAAAGAAAGAAAGAAAGAAAGAAAGAAAGAAAGAAAGAAAGAAAGAAAGAAAGAAAGAAAGAGAAAGAAAGAAAGGGAGGGAGGGAGGAAGGAAGGAAGGAAGAAGTACCTATCTTCAAGGTACTTACATTCTACTAGGGTAGAGAGGAAGAGTCAATAAACAAATAATTAAAACACACAAGAAAAAAAACTGAAGAAAGAAAGAGTGCTATGAACTGAGAGGATCAAGGAGAGCTATTCAGAGGAGAGACAGATACTTGAAGAAATATAAGAAAGATGATAGTGGTGGTGGTTGTGATGGTGGTGGTAAAGATGGTAATAATAATAGCTAATATTTATATAATATAATATGATATAATAATAATAGCACCTAATATGTGTTGGGAACTGTGCTAACTGCTTTATAATTGTGATCTCATTTGATCTCCACAATAACCTTGGGAGGCAGGTATTATTAATTCCCCCATTTTACAGATTAGAAAACTGAGGTAAGCAGAATTTAAGTGACTTGCCCCAAGGTCACACAGCTAGCAAGAATCTGAAGGGGGATTTGGATTCAGGAAGATGAGTCTTTCTAACTCCAAGCCCAGTACTCTACTCATTGTACCACCAAGCTGGATACTCAGAGGCAGAGATAAGGAAGGAATGTTTCCAGCCTCGGTGGATGGTATTTGCTAAATGTAATATCAAGTTAGGAGAAGAACTCGTAGTCCAGTTTAAATGGAGTATAGCCATGACGGAGAGCAATGTATAATAAAGTTGGAGAGGAAGGTGAGAGCTAGATTATTAAAGACCTTAAATATAAGCTAAGGAGTTTGATTTTTATCCTAGAGGCAACAAGGACCCTGTGAAAGCTGCTTTAGAGCAAAGTCATGATGTGATTAGATCTGTGCCTTAGGAAGGTTGTTTCGGAAATTGAGGAGAGAATGGATTAGAGAAAGGAGAGACTAGAAGCAGGGAGATTAATGAGGAGGCTACTATGGTTACACAGGCAAGAATGACAATGATCTGAATGATGATGGAGGCTGTGTTAGAGGAGAGGAAGGAATAAATGTAAGAGATGTTATGGGAAAAGAATAAAAAAAAACTTGGCAACTAATTAAATGGGGGGGGGAAGAGAGATGGAAATGTGAAAATTGACTCCAAGGTTATGAAAAAGGATAATAGCAGAAATAAACAAGTTGAAAGAGGGGGAACTTTTGAGGGGGAGATCGTCTATTCAGTTTGGGTACTGCTGAGTTTCAGATTCTTTAGAACATTCAAATGGAAATAACCAGCAGACTTTTGGCAGGCTGTGATAAGAATTCTCAAAAAAAAAGTTGGAAAAAATATAGAGACTTGGCAATAATCTGTGTAGATATGATAATTGAATACATGTGATAAAAATATTGAAGAGAGATATTTTAGAGAGAGAGATTAGAATTTGTTCCTGGTCAGTGTTGGGGACACCTACATTGAGGAATCCCCTTATATAAAGAGAAAACTGAAAAAAAAAGTACAAAGAAAACCAGGAAGGAGCAATGTCATGAAAGCCAAAGAAAGACTATACAGGAGAAGGGTACAGATGATATCTAAAGCTGTGGAGAATTCAAGTAGGAAGAAAAGGAAGAAAATTTCATTTAATTTCATTTAGCATTTTAAAAGTCAGGGATAACTTATACATAGCAGTTTCAGTTAAGTACAGGGGTTGGAAATCAAATATGGAGGAATTAAGAAGTAAGTAGGAAGCAAGGAATTGGAGAAAACATGTGTAGACAGTTATTTTGATGAATTTGGAAGTGAATATGAGTTGAGATATTGGGTGATTACAACAGCAGGATTGGGAGACAACAGCAAGATTAAAGTTATTTTAAGTAAGGGGTACACCTGAACATCTTTGTAGGCATTGGGGAAGGAGCCAGTAGAGACTTAAGAGAGATCATAAATGATCTCAGAAGAGATGAGATTGAGGGAATAGAAGAAGACTTTGGCAAGAAAAAGAGATTCTTTTTCCTCAGAAACAGAAGAAAGGCAGTGGGAATGCATGTGGTATAGAATTATGTAATCTAGAATGTGGGAAAAGAGGGAATTCATAGTAGATGGTCTCTATTTTCTTATTAAAGTTAGGGCTATTATTTATGAAAAAAAGGCATTGGAAATGTGGTAAGAGAAAAAAAGACTAGAAACAGTCCTGAAGAGATTGCATTAGAGAAGCAATCAAGGAAGAATAAAAATGTTGCCATGAAGCATTGAGGAATTAGAAACATGAATGTTGGGGCATCTAGGTGGCACAGTGAATACAGCACCAGCCCTGGAGCAGGAGGACCTGAGTTCAAATCCAGCCTCAGACATTTAACACACATACACACACACACACACACACACACACACACACACTAGCTATGTGACCTTCAGCAAGTCACTTGACCCCAATTGCCCTACCTTCCCCCCTCCAAAAAAAAAAAAGAAAAGAAACATGAATGTTTTGTGGACCAAGCTGACACTAGTAGGGTGACTTCCTCCAATGACAAACTACATCTTTGGAATATGATCAGGAAACACATATGGTAAGGGTGATGTGGAGTTGGAATGGCAAGAATGTCAATAAGATGGAAGGCAAAGGAGTCAAGGGTGGAAAAGGCTATGTAGTTAAATAGGAATACTATAAGGAAAGTTAGGCTAGAGAAGAGATAATAAATAGGATAACTGAAAGAAATGGAGCAACTGGATATTGTAGTTAGGCCAAAGAATTGATTTAGGAGAAATGAGGTAGAGGGAAAGATGAAAGGACATAAGGTAAAGATCAGAGAGGGGAATTTCAGAGTTAGCTCAATTATGGTTAATGATAAATGTTTGTGAGTGATAGAAATAGAATGAAGCTGTAGAGCAAAAGAAGCATTAGAACCTGAGGAGGTTGATGAACTGGGAGACCAGACTTTTTGAAGTCATTCAACATATACACATATAGATATATAGATATGTATATATATATATATATATATACACATACATACATTCAGTTATTTAATTATTTATTTATATCCCAAGTTTGAGGTGGAGAGAAAAATAATTTCCTTTAAAAAGGAAGACAGATGACCCAGAGACCAATAGGTTTCAGCAAAAAAGATGATATAGAATGATGGAGTGAATAGTAAGGAGCAGAGGCAGTTGAGTGATAGAGGCAGATGGAAAATCTGGAGGTGTTGATGGAAAGCTCGAAGTATTCTTACCTTTTCTCTTTGTGTGGAATGTCATGGAACAGTAGAAAAGCAGCAACTAACAATGGAGAAGAAAGCCCAAGATGCATTGTCCCCTGAGAAAGCCAGGTTTCCACAAGTACAAAATGACATAGAGTAAAAATAGAAAGGACTAAAGAGAGATTTTTTAAGGATCAAATCGGCAGAGAAGAATATTGAGAAAGACCATAGGGGAAAATGAAAATGCATGACATAGGAGGAAAAGCCTTGGTGTTCAACTGACTTGAAAAGGGGAATGAGAATAAGGAGGAAAAGTATCAGGGAGAGAGAGTTTTGGCCCAAGAGGTGATTACTCTGAATCTTTTGGATTAGGGAAGCAGAAGGTACAAATCTCCTAGTCATAGACACCAGAAGGTTGGGGCTTATGCCTTTCAGAGACCTGTGAAGATGACTTGTGGTACTGGTGTGATATTCTTTTAATGCCAGAAATCTGAGGGTAGAAAACCTTATACTGTAGGTATAGGAGGCCAGAGGCTGTGCTAAGTAGTGGCAGTAGCCCTGTAGTCATTTTATTTACAATTTTCACATTTATTTCAATGTGCAACAAAAACCTTTATTAGCATTTAGCTGAACTGTTATTGAACCTGGTAATCTCAAAATTTAATATTAGGATTTCAAAGATTTAATGAGTACAAAATGTATTAATTAATTAATTAAGGCAACAATGAAACTCTCCCCTAAGACACAGGAACAGATAGAAAGTGAATATTTTCTGAATATTGTAGTCAGACAGGGAATGGCCATCTTCCAAGTGAGCCTCATGTAGTCCAGGGGGATGACCTCTTTGTCTTGGATTTTGGCCTTATATTTTCAATAGTGTCACTGGACTCTACCTCCTCTTACTTATCAGAGCATCTATCATTACAGGATGGTAGAGGATAAAGCCTGGACACTTTCCAGTTTGCCTTCTAAAATGTGGTACCAAAAATAAATACTATACTTCTGTAGCAGCAACCACACTGGCATACCCAGGATGGCTGCTAGCACAGGTTCTTAGATCTGTTTTACTAGGAAAGATAGCTGTTCAAAGGGTCAACAATCTTTTTAAATTATATTCATTAGTTCAGGGGAAAAGTCAGCACCCTGAGCTTCAGAGAAAATCCAAACAAAGAAAATAGAGAAAACACAAGCAGAGAAATAAAGACCAACAGAAAGAGCTTCTAATTGTCTGAGAAATTAGCACAGATCAGCAGACAGATCCAACTGTCTGACCAAGTCAATACATAAATAGTTACGAGAGAGATAAGCATCCAACATCTGGGTTTTTCAAAGCTGGAGGGCTCCTTAATGGCTACCAGGTGTCTCTTCCGGCCAAATCACATGAACACTCTTCCAAAGAGTAAGTGCCAAAGCAAAATACTAACCTCAGAGTATATAAACACTTCTTCAGGATCAGAGGGTATCACAACCCTCGTGACCCACTGCCTAATTACAAAGTAACTAAAGGTGAGGGCCTTCCTGAAAAACAAGCCTCCCCTAATAAAGCTTCCCTTAATGGGCTCCACATAAGGCCTATTAATGGATGGGGGAGATCTTATATCCCATTAACATTACAACTCTATATATGGTTCAATAAGGACAGTGTACTATCACCTTCCCTATTCTGAATCCTGTACCTCTCTCTTAGTGCATCATAGGATACATAACACTAACTTGTACAGGACTGACTCTATTCACTATGTATGACATGCTGTCTCTGGCTAGCATATAGTAGGTGCTTAATAAATGTTTTTCAAATGAATGAACAAAACCAAACTTTGTATTCTTATGAGTACTAATAATAGCTCACTGCATTGAGAGCTTCAGATGTTGATTCGTGATGCTGGCCAAATTCTTTAATTTCTTCCAAGCAATGGTGTATACAGGCATTTTTATATTACACAGATCAATCATTAGAAGCAGCATGGATGATACACTCCATGCAGTTAACCTCAAATAATATGGTAATAGTTGCAGGAGATAAGCTAGTATTCAAATATTACTCTCATCAAACATAGAAATTAAATTAAATCTTTTTGTTAACCTCATCTAGGGAAACAATTATAAATTCTCCCTCCGATAATGTGATCTCAAAAATAGAATTGGCATGTTATTTATGGACCTCAGAGTGATGTTATTCCAAGCCTTGTCTCACTCAGATGAAGGGCTGTGAAACATCATTAAGCAGGCATAATATGATAATTGCATGGATTCCTCAAATCTAGTTCTTGGTATTAGGTTTTAAGACAAATTAATGAAGTTTTACATTTGAAAATCTCATTGATATATGATACTCTTGGGATATTTGTTTGCTTTCTACCTCAAGTCCACTCTCCCCATCTCCACTACTGACTTTCTTTTTACCATATTATGGGGATTCTGCAGCTAGCTGTGTAATTCCTTTGAGATCCTCCTGGAAAAGATGCTCTGAGTCAACGCCAACAAAAAATTATCAGGGTGTTTCCCTTAATGGAGCAAACCTAAAGAGAGGCTTGAATATGAACGCTTTACCATGTTTGAATTAAATTGTGCTTTTATGTATTTGTTGAATTTAATTGAACTTGTAAAATGGGGATAACAATATATGAAGTGACCAGGATAATCTGAAACTCAAAGGGATATAATGTTTGTAAGTTTCTTTGAAAAAAAGTCTTATATAAATATCACATAGTGGAAGCATAGTCTTTACAGCTAAAGTCAAGGAATAATGCACAAATCACATCACATCTGATCACATCACACCTGTGCTCAAAACTCTTCAATGGTTCCCTATTGTCTACCAAATATCGGATAAACTACGCCATGCAAGGCCTTCCACAGTCTGGTTCCAACCTACCTTTCCAGATTTATTTTGTACTATTCTGCTCTACTCAGTCCACTCCTCCTCCCCCCGGATACAATGTGTGGTTTAGTGGATAGAGCACTGTACCTCATATCCTAATCCTGCTTCGGACACTTCCCAGCTACATGACCATGGGCAAGTCACTTAATTTCAATTCACCTCATTTTCCTCACTTATAAAATTGAGAAAATAATAGCACCTACCTCATAGGGTTGTGAGGATCAAAGGAGATAATATTAAGCACATTGCAAAACTTAATGTGCTATGTAAGTGGCACTTATTATTATTCTACTATACTACTTAGTACTGGACCAAGACCCAGAAGAACCTGGGTTCAAATTCTGCCTCAGGTATTTAGCAGCTATACCATGTAAACTCTCAGAGACTCGGTTTATTCATTTGTAAAATGGGAATAACAATACTTATACCACCTACCTCACAAGGTTGTTGCCAAAAGAGTGCTTTGCAAACCTGAAGGCATGATATGAAGCTGTTGTTGTTGTTAGCATTGTTATTATTCCCTTTAACTTTACCCTCACCCCTCTTCTCTTCCTCTTAAAATTATGCACATTTTTGAGGTTCATCTCAGATGCCACATCTGCCATGAAATCTTCCTTTATTCTCCTGCTCAATTAAGAGCCTTCTGCCCTTAGACCATTTATAGCACATGGTTCCAATCTCTACTATGACCTGATCGTTTTTATTTTGTATCATAGTTACCTGAGTTAGATTTGTGTCTTCCCATTGGATTGTAAACTTCATGAGGATTGCATCTTAACATATCCATTCCACCCAGAAATTAGCATTGTGTTCCTCATATAGTAGAATATATATAAGTATACATGTATGCATGTATGTAGGTATGTATACACACATCTATATTAAAGTAATATGTTGGTGAAATAAGCAGCCAACCATTCATTGATTTTAGTGGTGCAACGAATTCCGAAGCAGAGTAATGGATGAAAACTGAATATCAGAGCTAAACTTTTAGGGATCACCTATTCACACATTCACAGAATCCTGGAATATCAAAGACTATAGCCTGAAAAATGTTAGGATTCTTCTTATCCAACCCCCTCACTTTACAGAAAAGGAAACTGAAAACAAGAGAAGGGAAATTATTTTCCAAGGGCATACAGAATGCCTGTGACAGAGCTGAACTTGGCATCTCTGACAACAAATCTAATGTTCTTTTCCACTATATCATATTTAATAATAAAAAAGTAAACTAGAATGTTTGCAAGTGGAGATAATTGATGACTCACTGTCTTTAGAAAATTCTTGAAAAAGGAATCCACAGGATTGGATATAACCAAATATATGAAGTTTCTAAAACTGGAAAAGAGTAGATTTATTTTAAATAGGTGTAAGTGAGCTTGACTTCCTGACAAAATTCAAGAAAACATTAAAGGGTTACTTAGTGGATTTTTAGAAATGAAAATATTTCAAGAACTAATATAGGTCCATCAGGAACAAGTTGTACCAAACTATTTCTTTTATTGTCAGAATCACTAGACCAAGGCACTACTGCAATGTCTAACCATGGTGCAGAGGTAACTTTGCAATCTTGATGGATTTTACCACAGAAAACTCATTAAATACTACCAAGATGAGGAAGTTGGAAAGTAGACTGGTCTAAACTGAAAAATACCCATCAGCAGAACTTTCTAGGTGATATATTTTTCTCAGTAAGTCATTAAATTATCTGTTAAATTAATATGCTACTCATTAGCAAAGAGAGAGCCTACACTATTGAATACATCCTAATTATAATGGTAGATCAGAGTACTATAGACAGAGTACCAGAGTACTGGTAAAACATTCAACAAAAGTTCTCATGCTTTTGCCTTCTGTCTCACATCCCATGCTTTTGTCCATATAGATAAGAGAGACATAGGTACTGAATAATGTAAACGTTAGGTTCTTTTAGAACTTGTTGAATAGCTAAACTGAAAGAAATTACTCAACATAATTAATTTATTATAATTATCATAATTAAATATATAATTTTAATTATTAATGAAATGGTATCAACCTGGAAGAACATGTAGAGTGGAATACTATATGACTCTGTCCTTAGTTCATACTGTTCATCATTTTTAACAGTGATCTGATAAAGAAGTAGATGACATGTTTTTCAAATTTACAGTTACTTATGAAATATAAACTATCAAAATTTGAAAAATAACATCCAATTTTGAAGTAAACATGATGAAAATTTATAGAACAATGTCTATAGGTTTGCATAATTCTCTGAACCTTAAATATTCTCTGAAAGACCATATTTTGAGGTGTAGTCTAGATGACAGAGTAGAGGAAACACTCAGCTGAACCCTCCAAACAACTGAAAACATCACCAAGTTGAATTCTGGAGTGGAAGAACCAACAAAAGATCCGGATAAGACATTTCACTCTAACACAACTTAGAAGGTCAGAAGGCAATATCAGTGACACAGGGGTGGAGGCTAGCCCAGAGCCAATGTGGATACAGAACCAGTGGTGGTACTTGGAGGTAGTGACAGAAGGAGCAGCAGCTTTGGTAGCTCTCAAGCTAGAGATGTTAGGATCTGTCATCTGGTCAGATAGAAATTACAAGGGACCCCTTTGCTATCACTGGACACAGGAAAATAGGCAACTTCATGGCTAGGGTGGAAAGGAGAGCTTTCAGTTGCAAAGGAGTAGTGGTTCTGAGAAGCAGTACTGCTTTCAGTCACAAGGAATCAGGGACCATGAAGTCACAGAAGCAATATTATTTCTGGTCCCAAGGGAGCAGGGGCCCTAAGAAGTAGTATCACCCAAAGGAACATTATCAATTGCAATCCCAAGAGATCAAGGGCCCTTCCTGAGTAAAAGTCAGAGTCCAGAACAGGAGAGTAGTAACCATACCTCTCCCCAGAACACACTACCTTGGAAGTACAACTATAAAAATAGTAATGCAAAAAAGCCTGAAACTTGGGACTGTGACCCTTACAGCCCATGACAGGAATAGAGCTCCACTTTAATATAAATTTCAAAGTCAAGAAACAGACTGGATAAATAAAAAACAAAAAGAAAGAATTTGATTATAAAAAGCAATTATAGTGACAAGAAAGCTCAAGACAAACTCAGAAGATAGTAATGACAAAACAGCTTCAAGCAAAGCCTCAAAGAAAAAATATGAATTGAGCACAAGTTCAACAAGTATTCCTAGAAGAGGAAAAAAATTGTTTTAAAAATCAGAGTGATATGGGCTGCTAGGTATCGCAGTGAATAGAGCACCAGCCCTGGAGTCAGGAGGACCTGAGTCCAAATCTGGCCTCAGACACTTAACACAAAACTATCCATGTGACCTTGGGCAAGTCACTTAACCCCAATTGCCCTTCCTTCCCCCCTTCAAAAAAAAAAGCGTGATAAAGGAAAAAATGAACAAAAAGAAATGAGTGAGGGGTTAAAATTATGAAAAGACAATTAGCAGCTTCGTAAAAGAGGCACAAAAAATACTGAAGAAAATAATACCTTAAAAACAAGAACTGGCTAAATGGAAAAAGAGGTACAAAACTTCAATGATTAATATAACTCTTTAAAAAGAAGTGACCAAATTTTTAAAAGGTACAAAATTACACTGATGAAAATAACTCTTTAAAAAGAAGAATTGGCCAAATGAAAAAAGAGGTAATAAATCTCACTAAAGAAAATAATTCCTTAGAACTGGACAAGTGGAAAGTAATGACTCCATGCTACATCAAGAAACAATAAAACAAAATCAAAAGAATAAAAAATAGAAGAAAATGTGAAATGTCCCATCAGAAAAACAACTGACCTGGAAAATAAATTAAAGAGAGATAATTTAAGAATCCTTGATCTATTTGAAAGCCATGATCAAAGAAAGAACTTAGATACCATATTTCAAAGAATTATAAGAAAAAATTGCCCCTATATCCTACAACTAGAAGGTAAGATAGTAACTCAAAGCATCCGCAAATAAAAACTCCCAATAATATTATAGACAAATTCCAGAGCTCCTAGGTCAAAGAGAAAATACTTCATGCAGCCAGAAAAAAAAATAAAACATTCAAATATCATGTATCGAGGGTCAGGATCTGGGGCGGCCGGGTGGCTCAGTGAGTAAGAGCACTGGCCCCAGAGTCGGGATGACCTGGAATCAAATCCGGGCTCTGATACTTAGCACCACACCCAGAAATAACTGGCCATGTAACCTTGAGCAAGTTACTTAACCCCAATTGCTTTAATAAAAAAAAAGTCAGGATCACATAAGATTTGGCAACTACTAAGTTAAATGAATTGAAGGCTTGGAATATGATATTCTGGAAGGCAAAGAAGCTAGGATTACACCCAAGAATAACATACCCAGAAAAACTAAGTATAATCCTTCATGGGAGAAAATGGTTATTTACTGAAATAAAGGACTTTCAAGCCTGACAAAAAAAGACCAAAGCTGAATAGAAAATCTGACTTTCAAATACAATACTTCAGAGAAGCATAAAAAGCAAATATGAAAAAGGAATTATAAGGGACTGAATAAGTTACAAATGTTTCTATTTCTACACGGGAAGATGATGTATATAACTCCTAAGAACTTTATCACTATTAGAGCAGAGGGATTCTCTTTCTATATAGAAAGAGAAAATGTGAGTGAGTTGGTTATGTTAGGATGATCTAAAAAATGGATGGGTGAGAAAAAAGGAATGTACTAGAAGAAGAGGAAAGGGACAGGAAGAATGGAGCAAATTATCTCACATAAAAGAGGTAGAAAAGGAAGAGCTTATATACAGTGGAGGGGGAAATTGTCAGAGAAATCAAATGCAAAAATAGACCTAGTTAAAAGATAAGCAGGGAAACTACATCTTGCAAAATGGCACCACAGACGATAAAGTAATATCCATACTATATATACATGAGTCAAATGACATAGCCTTCAAATCCTTAAAGGAAAAGTTAAATGAATTAGAGAAGAAGAAAATAAATAGTAAAACTATACTAGTGAGGGACCTCAACTTTTTCCTTTCAGAACCAAATAAATCTAACCATAAAATAAATGGGAAAGAAGTTAAAAAGATGAATAGAATCTTAGGAAAGTTAGATATGATAAATCTGCAGTACTGCAAAGAAAATTTTTAATTTCTAAATGCATATATCAATAAAAGAGAGAAAGAGCAGAACAATTAGTTGGACCTGCAACTAAAAAAAAAAAAAAGCTAAAACGTAGGCAATTTTTAAATCCCTAAACACCAAAATGGAAATCTTAAAAATCAAAGGAGAGATTAGTAAGATTGAAAGTTTAATAACTGAACTAATAAACAAAACTAGGAGCTGGTTTTATGAAAAAAAAAGAAATAGATACACCCTTGATTAATTTGATTTTTTTAAGAAAAAAAGACAAATCACCAACATCAAAAATTAATAGGATGAATACACCAAAGAATATTAAATTAAAGCAATTATTAGGAGTTATGTTGCCCATTTATGTGCCAGCAAAACTAAGAATATAAGTAAAATAGATAAATATTTATAAAAACTCATAAATTGTCCAGATTAACAGAAGAAAGAACAGAATACTTAAATAACATTATCTTAGAAAAAGAAATTGAACACTCCATAAATGAACTCCTTAAGAAGAAATCCCCTGGACTAGCTAGAGTTACAAGTAAATTCTACCAAATATTTAATGAACAATTAATCCTGATACTATAAAAACTATATGAAAATATAGGTAAGGCAGGAGTCCTACCAAATTCCTTTTAACACAGAAATGTAGTTTTGATACCAAAATGAGAGAGGCAAAACAGAGAAAGAAAAGTATAGCTCATTTTCTCTAATGGATCAGTGCAAACATTTTAAATAAAATATCAACAAAGAGATTAATGCAATATATCACAAACATACACTGTAACCAGATGGGGTTTATCCTAGGGATGCAGGGCTGATTCTATATCAGATAGATAGATAGATAGATAGATAGATAGATAGATAGATAGATAGATAGATAGATAGATAGATAGATAGAGAGAGAGAGATAGAGATAGAGATATATTTTAGACTATAAGTATAATTGACCATATCAATAACAAAAACAACAAAAATCATATGAATATATCAATAGCTGCAGAAAAAGGCTTTAACAAAATACAACACCCATTCCTATTAAAAGAAAGCACTGGAAAGCATAGGAATAAATAGAATATCTATCTAAAACCAAGAGCAAACATTATCTGTAATGGAAATAAACTTGAATCCTTCTCCATAAGATTGGAGGTGAAGCAAGGATGTCCATTATCACTACTATTATTCAATATTATACTAGTAATTTTAACCGTAGCAATGACAAGAAAAAGAAATGAAAGGAATAAGCAATGAGAAAATAAAATCATCACTCTTTGTAAATGATATGATAGTATACTTTGAAAACCCTAAAGAATCAACAAAAAACCTAGGTGACACAATTAAAAACTTTAGCAAAGTTGCAGAATAAATAATAAACCCAGATAAATTATCATTATTTTTATACACTACCAACAAAACCCAACAGCAAGAAATAGAGAAATTCCATTTTAATAAACTGCAGACAATATGAAATCATTGGGAATCTACCTGCCCAGACAAACCCAGGCACTACATGAAAACAATTACAAAACACTTCACACAAATGAAGACATCTAAAGAATTGGAGTAGGGGGTGGCTGGGTGGTGCAGTGAGTAAAGCGCCGGCCCCAGAGTCAGGAGGACCTGAGTTTGGTTCCAGCTTCAGACACTTAACACCCACACACAAAAAACTAGCCATGTAACCTTGGGCAAGTTACTTAATCCCAATTGCCCTCTAAAAGGCAAAAAAAAAAAAAAGAAGAATTGGAGTAGGGCAGCTAGGTGCACAGTGAATAGAGCACTGGCCTGGAGTCAGGAGGACCTGAGTTCAAATCCGACCTCAGACATTTTACCCTTACTAGCCGTGTGACCTTGGGCAAGTCATTTAAGCCCAATTGCCCTGCCTTCCCCCCTCTAAAAAGCAAAAAAAAAAAATGTTGGATAAATATGTTCATGGGTAGGCCAAGCCAATATAATAAAAATGACAATACCTAAGTTAATTTACTCATTCAGTGACTTACCAAACAATCTTCCAAAGAATTATTTTATGGAACAAGAAAAGATAATAACAAAATTCGTCTGGAAGAACAAGTGCATGAAAATTTCAAGAAAATCAATGGGAAAAAAAAATTGAAGGCATGCAGTGTAGCAGTACCAGATTTCAAACTATATTACAAAGCAGTAATTTTCATGAAAACAAGGGCAGTTAAGTGGCACAGTGGATAGAGCACTGGAACTGTAGCCATAACTTCAAATCTGAACTCAGACACCTACTAGCGGGGTGACCCTGGGCAAGTCACTTAACCCTGTTTGCCCCAGTTCCTCACCTCTAAAATAGGCTGGAGGAGGAGACAGAAAATCACTATGGCTTCTTTGCCAAGAAAAATACAAATGGGGTCATCAAGAGCTGAACATGACTGAAACAACTGAACAACAACAATAACAATCATGAAAACAATCTGGTACTGCCTAAGAAATAGAGTGGTGGATCAGTAGAATAGATTAGGCACAAAATGCATAGTAGTAAATGACCATAGCAAAATATCCAAGCTTTAGGGACAAGAATTTACTGTTTGACAGAAATTGCTGGGAAAACTGGAAAGCAGTTTGACTAGAAATAGACCAACATTTCACACCATATACCAAAAAAAGGTCAAAATGAATAAATGATTTAGGCAAAAAATGTGATATCATGAGTAAATAATGGGAGCATGAAAAAATTTACCTGACAGATCTCTGGATAAGGGAAGAATTTATGATCAGACAAGAAATAGAGAGGATTACAAGAAGTAAAATGGTTCATTTTGATTACATGAAACTAAAAAGCTTCACACAAACCAAACAAATGCAGCCAAAATTAGAAGGAATGTCTGTTACTGTGGGGGAGGGGGGGAGCAATTATAGCAAGTTTCTTTGATAAAGGTCTCAGTTCTCAAAAATATAGGGAACTGAGCTAAATGTATTTTTTTAAATAAGCACCATTCCTCATTTGATAAATGGTTAAAGAATATGAATATAAAAAGTGCTCTAAATCATTACTGATTAGAGGTTCCCAAACTTATTTGATCTGCTGTCCCATTTAAAAAAAAATTACTCAGGACAACCCTGGCCAGTGCTGGTGTGCTCAGAGGCCTGATCAATGTGGTGGCAAGTCAACCCAGCAACCACAAGGGCCACTGCCAGGCCTATCAACACAGGGCTGGGACTGGACAGAGCAGGCTGAGTCAAATGCAGGGTCCCTGGCAGGGGCAGCCGTTACTCCTGGGACTACCAATCCACAGAATAGAAATTTAAAAAGCCCCTATGTGGACTTCTAGAGACCAGGATGGCAGAGTGAACCCCAGCTGCTCCAATCTCCCCCCTCTGACCCTGAAAACATAGTAATTATTGGCCCCAGGGCAAAACTTTAAACAGTAAAGGCTTGGGAACCCTAGAGGAAGGGTGTGGCTAGGGCCCTGACTCAAAATGGGTAAAAAGCAGACTGCAAAGACAAAGACTCTGGAGTCCTACTATCATGAGAGGGAAGAAACAAATTCAGAGGGAGATGGTGTTGACTCCACACCCACAGGTGAAGCCTCAACAGGGAACTGGTCTCAAGCACAGAAAGCATTCTTAGATGAGCTCAAAAAGAACTTTGAAAACCAGATTAGAGAGATAGAAGATAAAATGAATAATTCTTTTAAAATTAAAATTGCAAAATTAGAAAAAACATCACACTGGAGAAAACAGTGCCTTAAAAAGAAAAATGGGTGATATGGAAAAGAAGCTCCAAAAACTGAGGATAATAATTTGCTAAAAACTAGAATCAACCAAATTGAAGAGAATAACTATGAGGAACCAAGAATCAGTCAAACAAAACATCAAGAATGAAAAATTAGAAAAAGAGGTAGAATATGTCAATGGAAAAATAACTGACCTTGAAAACAGATCCAGGAGAGATAATCTGAGAATCATAGGCCTACTGGAAAATCATAATGAAAACATGAGCCTGGACAACATCTTCCAAGAGCTCATCAAGGAAAACTGCCCTGAGATACTTGAACCAGAGGGTAAAATAGAAATCAAGAGAATCCACCAGTCTCACCTCCTGAAAGAGATCCCAAATTGAAAAGTTCTTGAAATGTTGTGGCCACACTCCAGAGCTACCAGGTAAAGGAGAAAATACTACAAGCAGCCAGAAATAAATCATTCAAATATCACAGAACCACAGTGAGGATTGCACAGGATCTGGCAGCCTCTACACTGAAAGATCAGAGGAAGTGGAATATAATTTTTTCAAGGAAAAAGAGCTCGGGCTACAACCAAGGATCACCTACCCAGTGAAACTGAACATATTCTTCCAGGCAAGGAGATGGTTATTCAATGGTATAATGGATTTCCAAACGTTTCTGATGAAAAAGCCAGAGCTCAATGGAAAATTCAACCTCTAATTACAAGACACAAGAGAGACATAGAAAGGTAAACAAGGAAAACACACACACACACACACACACACACACACACACTGTTTTTTAATAAGAGCAAACTGTTTATAGACAAATAGAAGGTGTGGGTATAAATTACACAAAATGATGATTAAAAAAACTTTATTAATGACTACAAAGGGACTGCAACAGAAGAAGAGGAAAGAATGAAGCAGAAAATGGTAAATTATGCCACACAAAGAGGCATAAAAACAATATAGTAGAGGGAAAGAAGGGAGGGAGATGAGCATTATATGAGCTTTTCCCTTATTGGTTCTGGTGCAAGAAGGGAATAACAAGACCAGTTAAGTATAGGACTCTACCAAGAAAAGACACAAAACATATCATAATAGAGGGAAAGAAGGGAGGGAGAGGAGCTTTGCATGAGATCTGTTCTTGTCCATCTTGGTTCAAAAAAGAAATAACATACTACATTAAGTATAAAAATCTATCATATCCTACAGGCAATAGGAGGGGGAAAGGGCTAAGAAAGAGGGGGGGTGTTAAAAGGGAGGGAAGAAGTAAGGGGAAGGGGAGGAAAAGGGACAGGGGCTGATAAAAAGGGAATACTGAGAGAGGTGGTCAAAAGGAAAATTCTTAAGCATAAACAGGGGAGGGACCAGGATGGAGGGAAAGACACAGATATTAATCATAACTGTGAATGTGAATGGGATGAACTCTCCCATAAAAAGGAGGTGGATAGCAGAATGGATTAAAAACCATAATCCTACAATATGCTGTTTACAAGAAGCACATCTGAAATAGGGGGATACAAACAGGGTAAAGGTAAAAGACTGGAGTAAAATATATCATACCTCAGCTAAAGTAAAAAAAAAAAACAAATCAGGGATAGCAATCCTTATCTCAGATAAAGAAAAAGTAAAAAAAAAATTATATAATTAAAGGAGATAAGGAAGGAAACAATATCCTGCTAAAAGGTGCCATCGAGAATGAAGCAATATCATTACTTAACATATATGCACCAAGTGATATAGCATCCAAATTCCTAGAGGAGAAGGTAAGGGAATTAGAGGAAGAAATAGATAGCAAAACTATACTAGTGTAGGAACTTAATCTCCCCTTCTCTGAACTTGATAAATCCAAACTCAAAATAAACAAGAAAGAGTTAAGGAGATGAATAGAATTTTAGAGAGGCTAGATATGATAGATCTCTGGAGAAAACTGAATGGGGATAAAAAGGAATATACCTTCTTCTCAGTGGCACATGGCACATACACAAAAATAGACCATGTACTAGGGTACAAAAACTTCACAATTCAGTGAAGAAAGGCAGAAATATTAAATGCATCATTCTAAGATGCAATAAAAATCATATGCAATAAAGAGCCATAGGAAGATAGACTAAAAACTAATTGGAAACTGAACAATTTAATCCTAAAGAATGAATGGGTCAAACAAGAAATTATAGAAATAATCAGTAACTTCATTAAAGAGAATGACAATAATGAGACAACATACCAAAATTTGTGGGATACAGCAAAGGCAGTTCTTAGGGGAAGTTTTATATCCCCGAGTGCATACATGAATAAATTAGAGAAAAAGCAAGTCAATGAATTGGGCATGCAATTGAAAAAGCTAGGAAAAGAACAAATTGAAAATCCCTAATTAAGTACTAAATTAGAAATAATGAAAACCAAAGGAGAGATTAATAAAATTTAAATTAAGAAAACTATTGAATTAATAAATAAAACTAAGAGCTGGTTTTATGAAAAAAAATTATAGATCCTTAGTCAATATGATAAAAAAGAAAGAAGAATACCAGATTATGAGTATCAAAAATGAAAAGGGTGAATCTACCTACAATGAAGAGGAAATTAAAACAGTAATTAGGAATTATTTTGCCAAATTGTATGCACATAAATATGACAATCTTAGTAAAATAGATGAATATTTAGAAACATACAAGTTGCCCAGATTAACTGAAGAGGAAGTAAATTACTTAAATAACCCAATCTCAGAAAAAGAAATTGAACAAGCCATCAGTGAACTCCCTAGGAAAAAATCTCCAGGGCCAGATGGATTTACTAGTGAATTCTATCAAACATTTAAAGAACAATTGATTACAATTCTCTACAAACTATTTGGGAAAATTACTGAAGAAGGAGTCCTACCAGATTCTTTTTATGACACAAATATGCTACTGATACCTAAATCAGGAAGAGATAAAACAGAGAAAGAAAATTATACACCAACCTCCCTCATGAATATAGACAGAAAAATCTTAAATAACATATTAGCAAAAAGACTACAGCAACTTATCACAAGAATAATACCCTTCAATTAGGTAGGATTTATTCCAGGAATGCAAGGATGGTTTAATATTGGCAAAATCATCAGTATAATTGACCATATCAACAAAGAAACTAGCAGAAACCACATGATTATCTCCATAGATGCAGAAAAGGTTTTTAACAAAGTACAACATCCATTTCTATTTTTAAAAATCACTAGGAAATACAGGAATAAATGGAGCCTTCCTTAAAATAATAGGTAACATCTATTTAAAGCCATCAGCAAGTATTATATGTAATGGGGATAAGCTAGAAGCACTTCCAATAAGATCAGGGGTGAAACAAGGGTGTCCACTATCACCCTTCTTATTCAATCTGGTACTAGAAATGTTAGCAGTAGCAATTAGAGAAGTAAAAGAAATCAAAGGAATAAAATTAGGCAAAGAAGAGACCAAGCTATCACTCTTTGCAGATGATATGATGATATACTTAGAGAATCCTAGAGAATCAAGTGAAAAACTACTTGAGACAATAAATAAATTTGGCAAAGTTGCAGGATATAAAACAAACCCACATAAATCCTTGGCATTCCTATATATTTCCAATGAAATTCAACAGCAAGAGATAGAAAGAGAAATCCCATTTAAAGTTTCTGTAGACATTATAAAATATTTGGGAATCTACCTACCAAAACAAACTCCAGGACCTATATGAACACAACTACAAAACACTTTCCACATAAATAAAGTCAGATCTAACTAGTTGGAAAAACATCAATTGCATCGTGGATGGGTCGAGCTAATATAATAAAAATGACAATTTTACCTAAATTAAATTACGTATTTAGTGCCATCCCAATCAATATACCAAAAAAATTACTTTATAGAACTAGAAAAAATAGTAACAAAATTCATTTGGAAGAACAAAAGGTCCAGAATATGAAGGGAATTAATGAAAAGAAATGTTAGGGAAGGTGGCCCAGCCATACCAGATTTAATTCTGTATTATAAAGCAGCAGTCATCAAAACTACTTGGTACTGGATGAGGAATACAGCAGTGGATCAATGGAATAGATTGGGTACACAAGACTCAGCAGTCAATGACTGTAATAATCTACTCTTTGGTAAACCCAAAGATCCCAGTTTTAGAGATAAGAACTCACTATTTGACAAAAACTGCTGGGAAAACTGGAATATACTATGGCAGAAACTGGCATAAACCATTACCTAATACCGTACACCAAAATTGTCTAAATGGGTACATGATCTAGATACAAAGGATGATACTGTAAGCAATCTGGGAAAGCAAGGGATAGTTTACCTGTCAGATCTATGGAGAGGTGAAGACTTCTTGACCAAACAAGAATTAGAGAGCATTATAAAATGCAAAATGGGTAACTATGATTACAAGAAGTTGAAAAGCTGCCGTACAAACAAAGCCAATGTATCCAAGATTAGGAGGGAGGTGGGAAATTGGGAAAGAATTTTTACAACCAGTGTCTCTGATAAAGGCCTCATTTCTAAAATATACAGAGAATTGAGCCAAATCTATAAGAATACAAGTCCTTCCCCAATAGATAAATCATCAAAGGATATGAACAGGCAGTTTCCAGAGGAAGAAATTAAAGATATCTATAAGCATATGAAAAAATGCTCTAAATCATTTTTGATTAAAGAAATGCAAATCAAAACAACTCTGAGGTACCACATCTCACCAGTCAGATGGTCTAAGATGACAAAACAGGAAAATGACAAATACTGGAGAGGATGTGGACAAATGGGAATACTAATGCATTGCTGGTGGAGTTGTGAACTGATTCAACCATTCTGGAGAGCAATCTGGCTTTCCCCATTTGCTTGAAATGTTCTCCCTCCTCACCTCTGCCTACTAGTTTCCTTTAAGTTATATCTAAAATCCCATCTTCTGTGGGAAACCTTCCAACCTCTCATAATTCTAGCACCATCCATCTGTTAATTATTTTCTATTTGTCCTCTATATACAAAGCTTGCTTTGTATTATTTGTTTGCATGTTGTCTCCCCCACTAGATTCTAAGCTCCTTGAGAACAGGGAGTCTTTTGTCTCTTTTTGTATCTCCAACACCTGGCACAGTGCTAAGTATATAGTGGGCACTTAAATGTTTATTGATTGATCCTTCTGACCAAATACAACCCAGCTTATTCTCTTCCTGTTCAATTCTGGGCCCAGACCATTGTCAACCCATAGCATCTGCCCAAGACAAATGATCTGAGTTAACCACCTCTATAAATGGTCCATCTAACTGCACATTGGAGTCCAGGCAATAGATATTGTCTATTTGGAACTTTCTGTTAGGAGAGTCAAGGTGAACTGTTTTGGCTAATTATGGATTTTGCTTAAGAAACTGAGCTTTTATGCAAGTATCTCAATGTCATCTACAAACAGGAGTATCTGAAGGACATCAGTACCTCTGGAGAATCTCTCTTCTATTTTAACTCTACTTGATTTCCCCCATCACAGTGGCAAACATCCTTGTCACTTTTGACAAAGAGTAAGTTTCCATGTTTTAAGGTTCACTTTATTTTTAATCGTCTTAAGACCAACAAAGTTATATCTGTTATTACATCTTCCTGAAACAAAGGTCTATCTTTTTAAAAGGAAACTGGTATTATATAACCCCTACAAATGGAATGCCACAAACTCCAAAGAATGAAAGCTGTGGGTCACCTAAAGGGCAATGGACAGGCACATAGTTTCTGTGAATAGAGTGCAATACATTCCAATGAAGAATTACTGAGGGGAAACAACTGTATCATCAGAAACGTAGACATTGTGGTACTTACAGCTCTGTGGCACAATGGATTAAACCATAGTCTTGGAGTCAGAAATACCCAAATTCAAATCCTCTTTCTGCCATTTACCAGCAAACATTGGGGAAATTGTTTCCCCTTTCTCAGTTTCAGTTTCTTCATCTGTAAATAAAGATGATAATAGCAACTCCTTCACAGGGTTGTTGTAGCAAATGAGATCATATCTGCAAAATGTTTTGCAATCCTTAAAGTCATCCATGGGCTTGTTTCCAACACAACTTTACCTGTTATAGTTCAGTATTCCCCTATAATGCCTCCCTCTCCCACCACTGAACTCCTGGAGCTGCTTTGGGTATTAGATCCTCAGGGCAGCTATAACCTAATGTTGACCCAAATATCAAGTGCCTGTAGCAGCTGTGCTGGCAGGATTCCCTGCCTTCTGGTGCCTCCTACACCCCCAGATCACATTGTGGTTGCCAACGTTCTGGAGTTAGTAGGCAAGACTTAAGAATCGGAAGGGAAAAAACCACACACACAGCGTCACTTCTTTGTATTTGATGGGAAAAAACAATGAAGTGCACATGGATAAGTTGTGATCTTCCTTACAGATATCATTACATTATCTTTTCCAAAAGTCCATACCCTTCCAAACTTCCCTAATCCTGTCAAATGCATCACCATCCTTCCAGTATCCCAGGTTCCCAGCCTGGAATCTTTCCAGTCTCACAAGGCCCATTATCCAATCAGTTGCCAAATCTTGTGTTTTGACAACACCTCTCCTATCCATTCTCTTCTCAATATTAATACAGTAAATACCTTAGCTCAAATCTTCCTCATCTCTTACATAGAGTGTGGAAATAGATTCCTAATTCGTCTCCCTGTCTCAATTATCTTCTGACACCAATCTATCAGCCAGAGTGACTCTCCTAAAAGTCAAAGTTTTGACCATATTACTCGCTTATTAAAACTCTACTAGCTCCCCATTGATTCATTATTTTATCTTTATCTAATATTTTTTTATTTCTGTTTTTGTGTAAGTTCTGAAATAAAATAAATTAATACATATTGGAATTGAATACTCCAAATTTATTTATTTATTTACTGTTAAGGATATATCATTTTTAAAAATGGACATCATTATTCTAAGACATGGAAGAATTACATTCTGTATTGTTGAAATAAGTATCCATGAGGACAAAAATTTGGGTCTTTCAACATACCAAAGGAAAGCATAACACAGAGACTTATGAAAGAGTACAGACAATATTAGAAATTAAGAGACTGTCAGGCAAGGCAGGAGGGGATTTTATTTATTTATGCTGGAAGGGGCACATGCTCTCAAAGGGACAATCCAATTGCTTTTATTACTTTTGAATTTCTTTGTGTTCTGTATCTTTAGAGTCTAGGATAGCACAGTTGAATGCTATCATGATCTTAGAATAACAAAGTTGTGATGTTGAGACACTGTTCACTTGCCCTTTACCTATAGCCAGGACAATTGCCTCTTTCCCCTCCTTGATTTATTCCTTCCTTTTACTAAACTCATTTTTCCTCTGTATTCTTACTTGGATGACTTGCTGATGGACTCTAAATGAAATTCATTTTCATTTTTAATGAGGAACGTTATTTGATATTTAATGAGCAGCAAACTTGGAAGACAGTGTAATGGGCTTGTACCCAAGCTTGAAAGGTTTCTTAAACTGAGATTAATTTACAAAGGGAGAGGAGGAAAAATCCTTTAATCTTTTTCAATGATGAAAGAAGATTTGGTTTTATTTAAAACAAAAAATGAAGATACCCTCCTCTAGAGAAAGAACCGACGAAATCTGAATGCAGATCAAAGCATACTGTTGTCTTATTTATTTTTCGGGGGGGGGGGGAAGTTGTTTTATTTCACAACTTGACTAATATGAAAATATATTTTGCATGACTGTACATTTATAGCCTTTATCAAATTGCTTGCCTTCTCAATGATGGGGGGAAGGGAGAGAGTTCTTTGGTGCTTCTTCCTATCAAAGCAGGTCAGTGGGTACCCACTATCATATTGCTGTGTGTTACACTTAATTAGTACATCATCTTCTGTTATGCTGTTATCCCTCTTGCCAGGTCACTTAAGGGTCCAATAACATGCCATCCTTTAACATGCCAGATTATCTGCAGTCATGACAGGTTCATGGATGTCAGTAGACAGGAGATCCTGGGAGCATACAGGGGTACCTTGGGACTATAGAAACCGAACTGTGAAGGACTGGGAAATAATGAACCAGAAACTAAGTAAGGAACAGAAATTTAGAACATACAACTATCAGAAAGCAAAGCGGAAGACAGGGTCCAAAAGTCTAAACAAATAATGTGAAATCAAATTATGTGCAGTATTTGAGGGATAGGATGGAGGTAGGTGGTGAAAAGACAGGAAAATGTAATAAAAGATCCCAAGCACTGGGAGAGCAGAGACAAAATGAACTAGAAAACATATACATGGCACCCTTCCCCCACTCACCACACCCCTGAGAGGAAGAACTTTGAGACTAAGATAACTTGCTTTCCCAGCCTCAACTACCTTTGTGCTCCTTCCTTCTTCATGAGAACCAATACCAAGTAGACCTGACTGGTTGGAAGGCTTCCTAATGACAATAATTGTCGATATATATCTGTCTGATTTGTGAAAAAAAACTTGACAATTACCTAGTGAGGCCCCACTTCTCAACCACGACTACTTTCTACAAAATAACAGACCCTCAGGGCTGGAATAGGCCTTAATGGCCATTTATTGATCTATCTCCATGTCAACAAGAATGTCCACTACAACATACACACACACACACACACACACACATCCAAGTATGCACGCATACATGCATGCAGACATACAAAATTAATCGTGCAAAATCTACATGAAAATCTCTAGTGATTGGAAAACCATGATATTCTGATTTTTAATTACTAGAAATATTTTTCATTACAGAGCTAAAAATCTACCTCATGACATCATTCACAGATTGTTCCTATTTCTGTCAACTGGGATGAAGTAGAACAAGTCTTTTTGCTCTTCAAGTTTCTATTTATCTCTTCAGCTTATTCTAGAAATATTCAAGATGGGGAAAGCATGGTGAGATACAAGTCTGCATCCAAAACAATGCAGGGGTTATATAACCAACCACCATATAAATCAGCAATGTAATTTTAAGCTAAAAAAAATAGCTAATGTGATCTTTGGCTGCATTTAGAAAGGTATAAATCCCAGGGATAAGAAGGTAATAGTCACTCTACCTCTGCCCTAGTCAGACCATATCTCAAGTGCTGTGTTAGGAAGGAAATTAGCAAACCAGAGGACATCCAAAGAAGAGCAATGTGGATTTTGGGGTGCTCTTAGTCCATGTGATAGTATGGTTGGTATAAGGAGCAAGATATGGTTAGGCTGGAGAAAAGAAGACTCTGAAGAGATGGGATAGCCTAAAGGTCAAGGTTAAATGGTCAAGGCTTAAAGGACCACCATGTGGCAGAGTTATTAGGCTTGTTCCATTTTGTCTGAAAGTCCTGAATCAGTAAAAGTTGCAAAGAGGCAGACTGAGGTGTACTATAGAAGCTGATCCAAAGAGCCTCAGATCAATCTCAGTCACCCCACTCCTATAATCTATATGATGAGATTATAGAATATGGACTTTTGTCCACACAAATGTAGCTGTCTCCCTTGGAACTAGACATGTGAATTAGCTGCTTCCTGTGATGATTGGTCTCCAGTGATTGTGGCTATGATAGTGATGATTAGTGCCTGGGACATAGAAGGACGGACTGTTGTTTTCAGGAGCTTCCCCCCACTGTACCCTATATGTTGGAAGTCTTTTTAGAATCATTCTCTCTCTATCAGATTCCAACATGGGATTGGGAAAGGATGGTGACTCTCAGCAGAAATACATGGCTATGGAAGACATGCGTTTGCCAGGTAAGTCAGAAATGACCATTTCTTGTATTTTGAGTTCCCAGTTTCATTTTCTGACTAGAGTTCACTGATTAATGTGATTTTTCAGAAACATTCTGCAGCTTTGGGTGCTACCTCATGGATTATCCTCAATTGAGAGTTCCTGCATTCCAAAGTTGAGTAGCTGCTACAAGGAAGCAGATTCCTTAACAATATGCTTCTTGGAGAAAAGGGTGGTCAACAGGATTACCTTGAATATAAGGGGTCAGAAGATCTGGGCCTTGACAACCTTCCATGACAATTGATATGAGTTGCTTACTGTGCTGGCCAGAGATAAATGTAAATTACCTGTTAGTCAATCCTATGGAGGGTCTTTACCTTCTGAGAGGAGTATAATGAACCTAATGGGTTATTTGAGTGTTTTATGTTTTTTACCTTTGTTCATGGGGTCTATAAGTTCTTTGTTTCTTTTGCAGTTTATATGGTGGAGGATATTAAAAACTATCCCATATCAGTAACACTCAGATAATACAAAGAATGCCTTCATGATAAGGAACCTTGTTACCCATTTTGGGGAAAACCCTAGGTATGAGTCATATCTAAGCTTAATTTTAGAAATTTCCCTTGAATTTTCTCTGGGATAGGAAGAGTCAGACAGAATCAAATCATTTGTAGTCATACTACCACTATTGAATTAAGGTCTCTGTGAGCCCAGAGTCACTTTTAGGGGGGAAATGGGGTCCTGCACTATGGGGAAGATAGGCTTAATATCAGGAAGAACTTCCTAATGATGAGATCTGCACAAAAGTGGACTGCCTCGAGATGTCAAGGGTTTCTTCTCATCAGAGATCTTGAAGCATGGACTATATAACCACTTGTCAGAAATATTGGAGTAATGATTCCTTTCAAATATAGGATAGGCTGTATGATTACTGAGGTCCCTTTCAACTCTGAAATTTTAAATCCAATCAAAATTTCCCCACATTTATTACAAGAGAGTGGCTGGGGGTAGAGGTGGGGAACAAATTAGTGAGGAATGATAGAAGTAAAAAAGAATAAGCAACATAATTTTTTTAAATCACTGAAGGAAGTGAGCAGAACCAAGAGAACACTATACACAGTGACAGCAATATTGTAATGATGATCAATTGTGAAAGACTTAGGTACTATGATCAATGAGATGATCCAAGACAATTTATTTAAAAAGCTCCAGAGAGAACTGATAAACTCTGAATGCAGACTGCAGTATAATTTTTTCACTTCTTTATTTTTCTTGCTTTTTTTGCAATGTGGCTGAAATGGAAATATATTTGCATAATTTCACAAGTATAACTGATATCATGTTGCTTGTCCTCTCAATAGGTGGGAAAAGTGGAAGGAAGCAGGAGATATTAGAGCTCAATATTTTTTTTAAAAGGTTAAAAATAAATGATGATTTTTTTAAAAAGAAAAATAAAGAAAAATTCAATGAAGAAAGCAAAAAGTGATGCTGATGGGGTGCTTGGTGTGTCTATGTTTGTAACATCAGTTTGTAGAATCAATTTGTAAAATCAATCTGTAAAATTACATTTCCCCCTCCCCCAGCCTCAGAACATTAACTCTGCCCCTTCCCCCTGCCAGCACTCTGCCCAGCAACAACTCATGAACTGTTTATTTCTACTTGGGACAATAATAAGCTACACCTATGAATCCTTCACTAAACCATCTATAAACATTTTAGCTTGGGCAAATGTTATCTCCCCCTAATATCCTGGCCAGTTGCACCTATGAATCCTTCAATGCACTATCTGTAAGTTAACTCCTCAGCCAATTATACACATCCTGAATCCCCATTAGCCTTGGTTCCCAACATACATCTTGTCAAACATGACACTGATGGCAGACTAGGCATTTCTCAGTCCTGACTTAGTGACTTAATAGTGACAGCTGACTTAGTGATGTTTCAAGCCTAAAACCACACCTCCAGGTAGCCGCCCCCCCCCACCTCCTAGGGCTATTTTCCAGTGAATTATGGGCAATACAACAGCAGTAGATGATAAAAGTGCCTGTTCCTTTAAGCACTGACCACTCCTTAACTCCTCCCTAATCCCACCCTTACTCACCTAGTTAGCATAATTGGCATCTGATTTGCTATTGTAACTCTTTATAAACTATACCTATGACTTTTTTAAGTTTTCGGGTTCCCTAAGAACTCCTGCCTGCTGTAAAGCGTAACAATAAACTTTTACAATTCTGACTTAAAAGACTGCTTGGGCCTTGTGAATTCATTCCCGACTGCACACTCAGGGATTCTGGTCATCAGAGCCCCTGTAACACCTATTTCACCCTCATCAATACCAATGGGTACAAAACATCTGAATAGCTCAGAAATCAGGGCAGTTTCCCATGCTCAAATAGGTGGTGCCTTTTTATAAGGGAGGAGTAAGATACCACTTATATGCATCTGATTGATTTCCCACCTTTGGGATGAACCGCTTTGGTGTCACAGAAAGGGAGGTGCCAATTATTTAGGACTAGAAGTTTCTAGATACTAGATTCTTAGAACATTCTAAGGAAAGCAGATCACCAATATGGGGGAATTGTCCATAGACTTGATAGGGCAGGGGTAATAGGAGGGATTGTCATCAGAAAGATAGTCCCCTCTCCCCCAAAACAGAATTTCTTCCAAACGACACTTGATTATGTGTACTTCAGATTTTTCAAGCCCCTCAGTTTCCCCAAATGACACTGAACCTAGAAATAATGTTCTCCCCCTCAACCTAAACAAAAGACCTATAAGAACCCAGTAACAAATATTGCTGAAAAAGAGTCAAAAAAATTTACCTAATACACCTAGTAAAGATTGTTGAATGACTATGGAGAAGGATAGGAGTGCTCTGATTGACTGGTGAAGATAAAAAAAAATGAGACTCTTTTTTACATGGAAGCTGAGAATTGCCACACATACCGTGTTTCCCCAATAATAAGACCTATCCCGAAAATAAGCCCTCCCCTTACTGTGTAAGATTCCTCTAAAATAAGCCCTCCCCCGAAAATAAGCCCTATTGAGATTGCTACTGTAGTGAAGGTGATCCCCTGAGCTAAACGCTACATTACGGTACCCTCTGTATGCACCCCCCCCCTGCCCGGTGAAACGCACGCCGCGCTCCGAGCTGCATCCAATCAGAGCTGCAGCAGTGAACGCGTCATCCTGTTCTTCCCCAGTGATTTGCTTGCTGGCTCCATTGAGAGCAGTGCTGCAGAGGAGAGCTGAGGCAGGACAACATAAGCCCTCCCCTGAAAATAAGTCCTCTGGTGTTTTTCTTTCCAAAAAAAATAATAAGACAGTGTCTTATTATCGGGAAAACACGGTAGCAGAAGATGGAAGTGACAAGAGAGAAGACATCAGATACTAAATGCAGAGAAGGTGAGAACCAGGGAAATGAGACAGAGACAATATGGTGAAACTATATAATACTTATTAATGTGCTTTCTAAAAGAGTAGTCAGTGCAATCAAAGCATAGCCTGCTACACTTCCGTCCATCCCCCTTGAAGGGAGAGGGCAATTTGCCTGTAACAGTGGAAAGACTACTAAAGCTGTAAACATGAGGCCTGAGTTTGAATCCTGATTCTTTCACTTACTAGTTGTAATGGTAATATAATTTGAATTTGAAGATGCCTTTGTGTTGGCAAAGGTAGTAGGTACTTAGCACTTAGTAACTGATCAATCCTCTGTTGGGGAAATAGAAGGTAGGAACTCCTGTCTCCTGTTACTGACATAACAGGAAGGGGTTGGCTGAAAACAGGAAGGTAATGCTGTGTGTATATAAGAAAAGTCCCAGAGAGGCACAGTCAGAATTTCTTGAGACCAGCATCTGGTGGCAGAGCAGCTACAGAAGAGAGAATGGAGAACTGAGCCAGAATTTCCTGAGAACTTGTGGTGGGGGGGCTTCTTCTGAACAGGCGACTGAGGAAGCATGAGTGGGATGCTGAGACTTTGTTTCTTTGTGGCTTGGTTGAGCCTTGAATTCCCTGGAGTAGAAATGGTGAAGGATTTGAGATGGACCAGAACCTGTGAACTCCAGGGTGAAGCAGGACCTACCCAGAGAGCTGGACAAGGAACTGGGAGCTCTCTGCCATTGAATCCAGGTGACAGTCTGGTGAATCCAGGTAGAATCTGGGACCATGGAAGGGGATCAAGGGAATCTGAGAACTGGCCCCAAGTCAAGATGAAAAGACTTCTCCCTGGGTACTGAGTAATGATGAAATTGTAGTTTACTAGTGACCTAGGGGTGGAGGGTCTGTATTTTCTATTGTACTTAGTGATTAATGATACTTAGTAATGGATTGCTGAATTTGCTGAATGGACTGATTGAGTTAAGACTTTGCCCCATGAGTGGAAGACTTTGCTGAATAAGTGACTGATTGAGTTAACTTAAGAGTGCCCTATGAGTGGAAGACTTTGCCCCATTAGTGGAAGACTCTGACTATTGTACTTTGAGACTATATTGTGATACTGATTAAGTTAACTTAAGATTTTGCCCCATGAGTGGAAGACTTTGAGATGATTGTTCTTCTAAATATTGTGACCACTTTGGTGAAAACTATGTGGCCATTTTAATGATAAGCTATTTGTGAATATAAGTTGTAATATTGTGAATGCTGTACCTTGATTTTATGTGAAAGTTTTGCTTTGATTTGTTATGGAATAAATAAAGTGCTCACTACACTGTGTAATCAGAATCTTAAAAGCTGTTCACAGTAGCAGTCCTCTGGAAAGCTTCTGTGCATGGCATTATACTAGTCAGTTGGTTAGTCAATCAATCAACTAACATTTATTAAGTTCTTACTATGTTCTGGGAGTACAAATACAAATAGAAAGACTGTCCCTGTCCTCAGGGAGCTTACATTCTAATGGGGGAAGATAGCAAAGGAAAAGGAAGCTGAAGAGGGGATTAGATAGCCCACTCAGGAACATGGTAGAGTGCAGCCTGGTGAAGAATGAGACCAAGCTGGCCTGAGCACCATTGTTCAATGGAGGGTCTTAGAGGAACTAACCAATCAGAGGGAGAGGCTGCAGTGCTGTAGGGAACTTCCAATGTGTGAGTTTCCAGGACTGGAGTGAGGCTTCAGGATAAAGAGCGGGGGCATATCAGAGGAAGTCTTGGTGAAATGTAGAGAAGAATTTACTAGCTGTATGACTTGGGCAAATCACTTAAGCTCTCTGTGTCTCATTTTCCTCATATGTAAAATGAGGGGAGAGAGGTCAACCACATGACCTTTAAGATTCCTTGCAGCTTTGAATCCATGACCCAATGTGATTCTGTGAGAGAAAATAGTCCCCTGTCTATAGTGACCTGGAAAGATATCAGCCTCTACAGCTCAGCAGCCTAGAGGTAAGCAGCAGCTTTCCTTGACTGTACAGGATGAACCACTTTTCAAAGGTTCTAGCTAGCTGAAATTATGGGGGTAATAAGAAGCAGAACTAGGATTCAGATCTATATCATCTATCTCCAAATCTAACACTATTTTCCTTATACCATGCTGCCTTAACATCTTGTATAGGATACTCTACTAGAGCCTCCATGGAGAAAAAATAGATAAACTCTCAAAAACAAATTTGGATACTTTGATTGATTTGTGTTCTTAGTGACGTGGATGATCTCTCCACTGATGCAGCTTGCAACCCCTCCAAGCCTTTCTTGCCTGAGTGATTCATGCCTATATTCATGCCTATACTTCTTTAATGAGTAGGAACAGTAGAGCCCAGTCAGTCTGATGAGGTCATCTTTTGGAACTATTATTATTACTTTTTATAAGTACAAACATCCCAACTGACTAATCCCTGGCATCAATGGAATGAATTGATTGTGAGTAGATATTTGAAACTTGAGCAGGAGGCTAGTTCAGGCCTATAAAAGGGGGCTAAGAGATCTACCGGAGTCAGTAAGAGAAAGAGAGTAGAGATCAGAGATGTGAAGGCAGATTTGGGTTTCTGTTGAGGGGAGCATGGGAACTATTACCAACCCCCTCAAGCCCAAAAATGTGAGCTATGGAAAGAAAATGGCAGTCTATCAGGCTGAAAGACAGTAGCAGTCAGAGGGAGTGATGGAGTGCCAGGGGAGATTTTTCTGGGCAACTCTGAGAAGGAATGATAAGTGATATCCTTTCATGTTATCAAGTTGAGCAGGCTCTCCTGATCACAGTCTCTCTACCTCTCCCGTGTATCTACCCAACAGGCTGGAGGCCTTCCTTTGGTTCTTTCAGAATATCAGGGGAGGCTTAAAAAATTAAATATCCAACAATGAATAATGCAATGCTTCAATAAAATAACAGATGTCACAAGAGAAAAAAGATTAATTTCTGACTCAGTTATATAGGAAATTATGCTGTGGGAGGTCTGAAAAGGGATAGGTCACCTCAGACTAGGGTGACTGAGGAAGGCTTTGTAGAAAAGTTAAAATCTCATTTAGACCTTGGAGGATTTGAATGAAAAGGAGAGAGAAGGATATTTTAGTCAGAGTATGGCATGAGGCGAAAAAATATGTAGTTAAATTCAGGAACAGCAAAGAAAGGACAGCAGAAAGAACATATGATCAGGAGTCAGATGACCTGGATTTAAATCCTAACACTGCCACTTTCTGACCCTGTGACCTTGGGCTGATCTCTCTCAACCTGTTTCCTCCTCCCTAAAATACAGGCCTTGAACCAGATGGTCTCTGATTTGGTTTTTCTTTTCTGGTTCTAGATATTATAAAAATCCCTGTCATACAATAGAAAGAACACAAGTATAACATTAAAGGATCTGGGCTCAAATACTATTGCTAGACTAAACTAGATGCCCACATCATGTGAGCAACAAGATGGAGAACTAGACATTTTCTCTGAGTCCCATGACTTCTTAAACCTCTCCCAAACAGAAGTTTGTTGCCAAAGACAGATCAACTTCAGCAGTCTACATGGTCCAGGCCATGGAGATCCAAAAGGAGGATTAAAAATATGGACTGATGCTCACTAACCATGAGCTCTCTCAGCTTAGCTCCCCTACCTCCCACACTACTAGTAGCAGGGCCACACTAGCAGACCCAATGACCCACCACATAGGTCAGGGCTTGCAAAACCTAGCCCCACAACCCAGTCCCCCTTCCCTCTTTCCATTACTGTGGAGACCTGGCTCCAGGCTATGGAAGTTTGCTTAGGTCATCGCAGCAGGCAGTGGTCTTTTAGGAGTCATGAGTCAGTGAATGAGGGTCTAAGATAGACAAAAAGAAAGACGATTAATAAAGGCAGTGAGAGAAATCGCTTTTGGAAAGGAGCACAAAAAATGAAATTCAATCTTGAATCTCAGTTTCTATATCAAGAAAAAGAAGGGAGTTAGACTAAAAGGCACCAGAGATCCCTTCCAGCTCTGGATCTATGGTCTTAAGAATAATATAGCACTTAAAGCAAATAAAGTATAAAGAGGAATAGTAGTAAATAAGACTGAAATGGTCAGTTAAGACCAGATTGTAGAGGGCTCTTAAATCCAGAATAAGGAGTTTGGATTTTATCCCATAGACAATTATTGTCACTGCAGAACCTTTTATAAGAAATCATCCTTGTTCCACCTGGCATATTTTTATTAAGTCAATCGACAAACATTTAAGCACCTGTTATGCATCAGGCATTGCATATACAAAGACAAAGATGAAACAATCTCTTCTCAATGGACTTATGGGGTGGAGGTGTGAGATAACATATGCATAAATCAGAATATACAAGGTAATTTTAGGAAGGAGCAAGGGCATGCTGGATGGAGCCACATCCAGCTCCTAGACTCCTTAAAACCTACTGTATTTTCAATGGGAGTATTAATGCCTCAGGCAAATGCTACAAATTAGGTCTTGATTTTATATTTTGTATTGTCTAAACTTAAGAAAGCAATAGAGAAAATATTGATAATGCAGAATAAACTTAGAAGTGTGTCTTGTATACTTTTTCCCCCAGAGAGCTAGTTATTAAACATTTACCAGTATACCATTAAAGAAAGGACACTAGGAGCTGAGGAGATGAGAAAAGGCTTCATGTAGAAGACAGCACTTATGTTGAATCTTGATAGAAACAAGGAATACTATTTGTCCCATATGGGATGAAGGAGGCAACATTAGGGTAGATGATAAGATGTCCAAGGTTAATAGAGAAAGGAACAAGCATTTATATAACCCAAGATTTTCATAAATAATATCTCATCTGATCTACACAATAGGTTCTATTATTAATTTTTATTAATTATTGTTTTTAAATTAATTTAACAATTTATTATATATTTATATATTAATAATTATTAATTAATAATTCTAGTTATTAATTTCCTCATTTTATAATTGAGGAAACCAAGGTAGATAAAGATTAAGTGACTCATCCAGATAGTAAGCATCTGAGGCCAGATTTGAACTTGTCTTCCTGACTCCTGGCATAGTTTTTAATCCACTGCCTCTTCTGAACTATCCCTTGAGGCTGGCTGGCATCAAGCCCGGCCTACTATCTTTTCCTTCATCCATGCTTATTCTGGTGATTATATAATAGACAAGGTTGTGTATCGGTGACTCTTAAAAAGAGGCCTGATTATTTAGATCTGAAATGGTTCACATCCACACATACCTACCCTCTCAGGGACTCCAGAAAATTTAATCCTTTGACAACCAGAAACTAATAACTCAATGCTTAATATCTTTAAGTTGTGTTTTCAGCTATCTGACCACAATTACAATCATAGCATGGTGGAACTGGATGGGCCCTTAGATATCATCTAATTCTGCAACAGTATTTTAATCAGGAAATTGAGGTCCAAACAGGTTAAATGAGTCCCTCAACTTTATACAATGAGACTGTGGCAGAGGTGGACTTCAAGCCCAGGTCTATGATTTTCTTAATTTACTACTTTTCTTCTAACTGATATTTACTATTAATTTTAGTAATTGTGTCACTTTCTTCCTAAGTGATTTTTTTCTACAATTTCCAGAATGATCACTAAAAAACTACAATTTGAGGGGCAAGGTTCAAAGTTAACTGGTTTTAGAAGTTTCTGTAAGCAAGAAATTAGTTGTGTTAAATCATCTTTTTAATTTATAAAAAATATTTTGGACCACTTTATTTGTCCTATTTCAAAAAAAATTAACACAAGGCCACAGATCCAGAGCTGGAAGGGATCTCAGATGCCCTTTACCCAGTCTAACTCCTTTCTTTTTCCTGATAAAGAAACTGAGATTCAAGGTTAAATTTCATCTTTTGTGCTCCTTTCCAAAAGCGATTTCTCTCACTGCCTTTATTATTGATCTTTATTTTTTACTATCTTGTTCATCAAATGCTTGGAGGGAGCCTGATGCCATTGTTAATTTATTCAGGTGAACTCTGGAAGCTAGCTGTCATATACAAAATCACTGGAACTAATGAAGCAATAAGGTCACAGGATCTTTGCCTATAGCACATAGTAGTCATCAATCAATAATTCTTAATTATATTTACATAATTAGCAGGATCTTAAAGAGATGATCTTTTAGGGTAAAATACCAAGATGTTTTCATCTCAATTCTCTGCCCTTTAGAGATTGTATGAGTCAGCAAATATTGAGAGAAAAGCAACCCCTGCTCTGGTGCATTGCCTCTGTCTCAGAGGTAATACTACCCATTTTGGGCATGGGGTAGGCAACAGAGGGAAAGTTGACCACTGGGGACAAAAGGAAATACAGTTTTCAAGCTCTTCTAGAGTCAGGTCTTATGAAACTTCATTATTTTGTATAGAGTCCTCTGTAATTTCTCAGAACTCCATAAAAACATCCATACTCAAAAACAACATGGTTGAACCAAGGCCAACTGGAGAAAAATTTTCTATTTTAGGTTATCCATATGACCCAAGTAAACAAAACTATAACTGAACACTCATCTCAAGATTCATAAAACAATATATAAGAGATTAAAGTAAGTAAACACTCATAAAAATTTCAAATGAACATCTATGGAATTATATAGCTAAAGGTGAACTGATCAATTCAATAAACATGTGTTAAGTGCCTACAATGTGCCAATCATTGTGCTAAGCACTGGGGATGCAAAAAAAGGCAAAAGACATTCCCTGCCCTTGACAATATAATGGAGTGAATGAGTCCAGAAATTCATGGAATTTAGAGATAAAAAGAACCTTAGGTATTATAGCAGCAACCATGCTGGCATACCTAGAATGGCTGCTAGCACAGGTTCTTTGATCTGCTCTGCTAGGAAAGATAACCATTTAAGGGGTCAACAATCTTTTGTAATTACAGTTACTAGTTCAGGAGAAAAGTCAGCACCCTGAACTTCAGAGAAAATACAAGCAAGGAAATAAAGACCAACAGACAGGACTCTAACTGCCTGAATCAACTATGCACTTTACATACATCCCTGGATAGAGAGAGACTTTACATCTGAGCAGTTGGGGAGCTCTGAACATATGACCACTCAGAATCTCCACCAGGGAATCACAAGATCCTTCTCATAAGCAAGCCCCCAAAGCAAAATACCAACTCAGAGTATATATGTACTTCTCAGAGCCAGAGGGCATCACCACCCTCTTGACTCACTACCTAATTAGAAATTAGCGAAAGATGTGAAAGCCTTCCTATAAGCAAGCCTCCCTTAAGCAAGCTTCCCTTAATGGGCTCCACATGCTGCCTATTAATGGGAAGGGAAGACCTTATATCCCATTAACATTACAAGCATCTAGTCTAACTTCCACATTTTGTAGACACTGAGCCCCCAGGAAGTAAAATGATTTGTCCAGGATCTCACAGCTAGGAATTACCAGAGCCATATTTCAGGATCACTTCTTGTGACTCCAATTTCCATGTTCTTTCCATTATTCAAGCCAAATGAAGTCAATGATAAGTTAGGAACTAGACTTGTGATTTCACTGGTATAGATAATCCAAGGAGGAGAAAACCTCCCCTTCATACCAAATGCAGATGGGCAACTTCTCTGGTATCGAGAGCTACCGAAATCACTAGAGGTTGTGACTTGGCCAGTATGCATCAGATGCAAGTCTTCTTGGTCCTAATCCCAACTCTCTATCCCAGATCACACTGGATCACAAGGAGCAAATATTTATTTAAGCGTCTACAGTGTAAAAAGCAATGCTAGGCAAACTTAACATACTGGAAATACAAAGATAAAAAACAACACATTTCTATCCTCAAGGAAGTCAAGAGAAGGAGATATGTTCATAATATCTATAATGTTAATCAGTTGATTAATCGCATAATTTTCAAGGAGGAGACAGAAACCTGAAAGGCATCTGTAGGAAGAGATAAGGTGGGGTCTGTTCCAGGCCTGAAAGAACAGAATCCACAAAGGCCAAAAAGAGTATGCAAAGGGAAAAACCAAGACATAAGGCTAGAAAAGTAAGTTAGAGTAAGTAAGATTATGGAAAGATTTTTACTTTTTTATTGCATGCCATTTTATTTAATGTGTCTACATTAGGTGCAAGATGAAGTACAGGATAAAACTAATCAATAATAATAAGAAAAATCCAATCAGTCTTCATTCAGTAGTTCCAGAGTAAAATATGTCTTCATAAACTCCCTCATAAACTCTTTACTTTCTAAGTGTAATTTAATAAGGTTATCAATTCAAAGAATGATCATTGCAGCTATGGCTAGGAATTGCACCATAACCTTTGGGTAATGGATTAAGAGCCATCTTCAGACTCAATAAGACTTTGGTTCAATTCCTCTACTTGCCTCTGACATTGATTGACTTCATAAACCTCTGTCTTAACCTCTCAGCACCTCTGTTAACTATTTTAAGTGATTTGAAATCACAGGCTTAGTTCAAAACCATAGCTGGTTCAGATACACAAACCTCCTTCTCAGTCTTCTTTGTTGGATCATTATCTAATCATGTACTTGAACTATATGCATATACACCAAAACTGTCCTGGCCACTCGTTTATTCTATTCTCTCTCTCTCTCTCTCTCTCTCTCTCTCTCTCTCTCTCTCTCTCTCTCTCTCTCTCTCTCTCTCTCTCCCCCTCTCTTTCTGTCTCTTTATTCCCTCTTTCTCCCCTCTCTCTGTCTGTCTGACTTCATCTGTTCCTATAAATTCATTATTGTATTTATACAGATGAATCTCAGATCTATATATTTAGCCCTAATCTCCCTCCTAAGCTCCAGTCTCATGTCCCTATTGTACCTATCAAACTTCATGTCATAAAGACATTTCATACTCAACACATCCCAAACAGAATAACTCATTGTCTTTTCCCCAAGCCCACTCCTCTTTCAGACTTTCCTATTTTGGTTTAGGACACCATTATCCTTCCAGTCTCCTATACTTACAACCTTGGCATAATCCCTTTCATCTCACTCCATCTCGACCCCATATCCAATCAGTTGTAAACCCTTGTTGATTCTATTTTCACAAAATTTCTTATATCTGACTCTTCTCTTTATTTCTATAATCACTATTATAGTCCATATTCTCAGAACATCTTAACCAGAATTATTGCAAGGTCTCCTAACTGGTCTCTTTGCCTCAAGATTTTTTCTCTCTAATCTCTTTTTCACAGAGCTATCAAAATTATTTTCCTAAAGCTTAGTTCTGACCATGTCACTCCTTTACTCAGTAAACTCTAATGGCTTCCTGTTGCTTCTAAAATAAAATATAAAGTCCTCCTAAAAACCCCTTTACAACCTAGATCCAATCTGCTTTTCCAATCTTCTTATACATTATTCTTCTCCACTTACTCTACTACAGGCAATCTGACCTCCTTGCTGTTCATCACTCCTCCCATCTCAAAGCCTTTGCAATGGCTAGCCTTCCAAATTACAAATCTTTCTTCTTGCTTTTCTCTTAGAAGTCATATTTTCCTCAATGCTCAGACCAAGTGCCAAGTTCTATATACTAGTATCTTCTCCATCACAAAATAACTTGCCTTTATCATTTTGCACACATTTGCATAAAGTTATATTTGTATATGCATATTCCTTTGATAGAATGTAAGCTCCTTGAGGACAAGGAATATATATCATCACTTTTTCTTTTTATCTCTCCAGCTATTAACACAGTTTCTGGCACATAGTAGGTATTTAATCAATAGTTAGAGAATGGATAGCTTGGTTGTTTTTAAAAGTTTATATTTTGGGCAGCTAGGTGGCACAGTGAGTAGAGCACCAGCCCTGGAGTCAGGAGGACCTGAGTTCAAATACAGCCACAGACACTTAATACTTACTAGCTGTGTGACATTGGGCAAGTCACTTAACCCCAATTGCTCTGCAGTCCCCCCTCAAAAAAAACCCAAAACAAAAAAATGTTTATATTTCAAGGATCTATAATTTCTGTGGTATGTCCTTGTGTTAGAGTCTTCCACTAAAATCAGAATACAAGCTTTGTCTGATATTATTAGACAAAGGTACAGAATGAGCTATGCATTCTTGGACATGTCCAATGTTCTAAAGTTAGCGGGTTGGATTTGTTTTTGTTACAAATAAGGGCTTCTATTTGGGGAGAGAGTAGTGGTGTGTAGCCCTGGAAATGTGAAAAAGAGCATCAATCTAATATATTTCAATACAGAAAAAAAAACAAAAAAGAATTACAGGAGACACAAATATAACAATCCTGTTACTACCTTATTGAATTATGTCTGTATATATACACATATATATACATATACAAACACATTAAAGATCATATATATAATTCACAGCTTCTTATACAGTCTTGTATTTTTATGTAACAATATGTTGATTAGCATCAAATGAGCAAACATAGGAAAAGCATTTTGCAAAACTTATATTGCTATATAAATACTATTATCATTATTACCTATAACATTATCAACTTGTTATTGCCAAGTTCACAAAAAAAAAACTAAGAATCACTAAGGCTATAAAATTCAGAAGCCTATGACCAATCTCATCTAGTGTACATCTTCTCCAGACATGATTAGGCTGGTCCTCAGACCACAATCCCTTGCTAGATCCATGGTCAAGGCCTTTCTGGATTGGTAAGACATTCTAGCACTTTCCCTCTGCTGATATAGCCTAAAGGAGGTACGGTCACATTCACATCATAATAAACTTTTTCTGAGGGGTCTTATTTCATATTGGAAGGCAAGCAGGTTGTCCTAAATTCAGTTTTATTGGTGTATGGATCTCTTGGTATGGGAATTCCTTCAAATAATGTAGATCTAGCGACAAAGCTCTAGATTATTGTTATACACAGCTGCCTAGGGCCCTGGGAGTTAAATTACTTGCCCAGGGTCATATTGTTTATATGTAAAATATAGCACTTGAACCCCTTCCTGACTCCAGGGTCAGCTATTAAATATGCCAAACTAATTCCATATCTTAAAATTCTGGTTCAGTCAATACCAATTAGGTTTCTGTTTTCAGAGTTAACCTGTTAAAAAGCTGACTGCTTAGCCATAATCAGTGACAGACACTGAGCTACCTTCTAGCTGTTTGGAATGGAGAATGTCTTACCTGTCCCGCATTTGACCACAATGAGAGGAGCAGGTGGCAGAAGAGTCATCTCTCATTAGTCATGCTAATGTGTTGAGAAGTTGACTTTATGTTAAGAGAACTGTACTTCCTTGATGCTCAAATCAAGTACTTAACAGGCTTGTCAAATGGATAAATTAATGAAAGGAACTCTATGGTTCAATGGAAAATACACTGGTTCTGTATCTAGAGGACTTGGGTTCAAATCCTATCTCTAATAATTACTACCTGGCTGACCTTGGACAAGTGACTTAACCTTCCTGGCCCTCATTTTCTCATCTATAAAACGAGGATGTTGGACAAGATGGGCTTTAAGCTCCCTTGTATATGTAGTTCCAGGGTCCTTTTCTCTTTTCCCAAATCAAAAATCAGTAGGAGAGAGGGAAGTTCTTCTTATTGAATTGAGTACAAGCATCGCTCTTCACTTTCCCAACAGATCCTATGGGCAACTGGTAATTTCTCTCAGTTTCTCTCTTCTATTTTTCTGCCTCAGACTCTCTATGTCTGGGTCTTTATCTCTGTATCCCTCTCTGTCTCTGTCTCTCTTTCTCCCTCCCTCCCCCAGGCCTCTTTCCCTCTTTGCTAAGTTTTATGAAGTCTGCATAGCCTCATATCGAAGTAGGCCAAAATTGGCCCAGGAGAGATAATCCAATTTCGTCTGATTTACAAGAATGTTTGCATGTCTTTCATCTTTAGAGTTACTATTAAGAATTATATTTATGATTTATAGGAATCATTTTGATGGATTTGTATGTTTATATTGAGCAATCTCTCCCCAAATCCACAAACTTGCTAGTTGTTATTAAATTTCTTTCCCTTTCAGCCCACACCTCTCCCTCTTTCTCTTTCCCTCCACTCTACCCACCCCCTTCCCTCTGCCTCAACCTGTCAAGCATCCAATTATCAATTTTCAAAAAGATTCCATAGTAAAGAGAGTACTTCATCAAACACATTTGGTAGACAAACCCACTTTGTGTCTGTGACATTCCTGGTATAGGAAATGCAAGAATAAAATTACAAAGAAAAGAGAAGAGTACTCTTAATATTTCTCTTTAAAGATAAAGACATATGGTTCTAACAAAACCAAACTTCACCATGAACAGTTCTTAACTTGGCAGCCAGATCTGTGGAGTCTTGAGCAGAATTGTTTGCCAGAAATTTAGGAATAATGAGAAGGTTATCTGGCAAATGCAAGGAGAGTAGGTTGCTTCTATGATCCCATTCTGTCTATATAGTGTTCAAGATATAGGGACACAATTTCTCTGGTGCGATCAGCTGCTGCTGTAGACCAATTCTAGTACTCTCTTCACCACACAAAGAACATTGTGAATAATTCTGGACCTTGTCCCATATGACAACATTTGCCCTATGTAAGACAATTTAAGCAGATGAATGAGCCCTAGTGTTTTTTATTAATATCATTTCATCATCACAGATTCTTGAATTTATTCTCTCTTTTGCATATGCCAACATTGAAGATTCAAATGTTCCTTTATCTTTCAGACTGAACAGAATGGCAGGCCAAGTAAGGTGTTTGTATTTTGTCTAGTAGGAAACAAAAAGTCACTAAACATTTTTGAGCAAGAAAATGACATTCAGGCATTATACCTACTAAAACAGATAACAAAAATGACACTGATATTTCAAGTAATTTGAAAAGCACAAGGTACACTTAGACTGGAATTTCAAAAATACTCTTTTTTGAGTTTGTTGGCATGAGACCAACTAGAGGGCCAATGATACCAAAAAAGATTAATTAGAAAAAGCTAATATCTGCTATTACCAGCATGAACAAACATATCCTTTCACAGTTTTTGACAGAATACATAAAAGCATTTCGTAACATGCAATGCTTGCAATGACCATTGCCACAGTGAGAACCATAGGAGAAAAAGTAGATCTATCAAGAAACAACCCTAAGGGGAAGCATCAAATATAACAAAGTAAAGGTAGTCTGAGAGAGCTACCTTGAAAATCTATAGAAAAAATATGGAAAATTATATCACTACCTAACTGGTACACACAATAGAAAACTTAAGTACATTATTGCTCAGTGATAGGCAACAGAAAAGAGAATTGTAGAAAGAAATCTTGAAAACAAAAGCATATCAGAAACTATGCATTATCTTAATTGACAAATAAAACCCAAATGTTTAAAGCAATACAAGGAGCCTGGGGAGTACAATGAACAAAGCAAACAAATTCAATATCGATAAAAAAAATTTACTTCACAGGCTTGAGAAGGAAAAAATTAGAAGTGAGAAAAAACCTTTGAAGGAGAAAGGCATAGAAAATATACTATTTGGTCATTTTAATTGTGTCTGACTTAACAATTCTTTTTGCTTTTTTCTTGGCAAAGATATTAGAATGCTTTGCCATTTCCTTCTACAACTCATTTTACAGATGAGAAAACTGAGGAAAACAGGTTTAAGTGACTTGCCCAGGATCACATAGTTAGCAAGTATCAGGCCAGATTTGAATTCAAGTCTTCCTAATTTGTGGTCTACCAATATGACACCTAGTTGCCTAATATGGTCACAAGCAGCCCAACACACACACACACACACACACACACACACACACACACACACAGAGTTCTGGAACAAATTCAGAGACAGAATCAATGTGTGTTGTTAATAAAAATGAATGACAAAGTAGGTACATCAAGCAAGGTGACGAAACTCTGGATTATCTGCAAAAATGGAAAGCAACAAGGGCAGCTAGGTGTCACAGTGAATAGAGCACAGACCCTGGAGTCAGGAGGACATGAGTTCAAATGTGACCTCAGACACTTAACACTTATTAGCTGTGTGACCTTGGACAAGTCACTTAACCCCAATTACCCTGCCTCTCCCCCTCCAAAAATGACCAAAAAAAAGTAGAAAGCAGCAGCACCTGATTGGACCCAGAATTGTTATCTATCTCTTCACAGTAACCAATAAATTCCTGCCATAGCATTTTGCCAGTTTCCTATAAGATGTAAGTCCAATGCTACTTTTCTTAACAAAATGCATGACATATCTGTTACTAAAGAAAACACCAGTAGCACCATGAAACACAGATCATTTATTGCTTATATACTTTATACAAAATATTCACAATGTGTATCATGAAAATAAACCTATAAATGCTCATGACAAGACAATACACTGAGTAAGAGAATGTCAAAAGAATTTCATGAGTATAAATGGCAACTTTTTAATGATTAGGCAATTTTTTAATAAGCGGTCCAATAGTATCATAACCCTTATACTATATTGGTTATTAGAAAACCTTTGACTCAGTTTAAAACTTAGGACTTGTGTACTATAAATATATAAAATAGAACTAAATATAGTGAGAACACTAGAATATTTAGTGTCCACATGGAAAACTATACACTTTTTAATACATACCATAAACACCCTAATGTCAACAATAATTGACAGAAAACATGGTATTTTTCAGGGAGCCCCTCATGGTTCAACTCCTACCTTAAGTCTATTATCATCTCTCCCAAATAGAAGTAAGTATGACTTCCAAATAAAAAGGAAATCTACTAAAAACATAGATAATATCAAACCACATGACTCCAAATAAAAAGGGAATCCACTAAAAACATAGATGATATCAAACCACATGACTCCCCTGAAAAAGGTACAAAAAGCCCTTTTATTTTGTGGAATCTTCTATCCAATTGTCACATGGATTTGATAACTGTCAAACTATTACTATGTGCCAAGGCAAGATAGAGACTAAATTCTTCAAACTTGAAACCATGAGTCACATTGAATTGATAGATGAATTTACTACCATTAGATTTCTTGGTCTCTTCCAGAGATAAATACAAGCATGAAGATATCAGTGGTGAAGACTGTTAGTGAATGTTGATACTTACTGGCATCCTGAAATCAAAGCTCAGTGGGAAGAATACGTTTAAGCAATTTGAAACTGTCTTAATGCATACATTCATAACTATAAAAGGTACTATAATAGATTTTAAAAGCATCCACACAAAATCTTGCATAATAGTGAAACATAGGGTCTATTACCATAACACAGTTTCTCATCAAAAAAGAGAGAGGGTTGATAGATATTCTTTGAGCACTTGAAAAACCGTTCAAAAACCTACAGAAAAGTTTTTGGAACACACTCATGTCACTTCACCAGTAATAGTAAAGATTAATAATACGTATGTACCATTGGATTTGTTGAATCTACTACCAAAAGTAGTTTATCTCTAGATGGTGGTTTTGAAATGACTAAGATCTAAAAGTGAAACAAAAAAGGCCTTTCATAATGACATCCATGTAAACTCAGCCAATGATATACAGATAAGGAAGGGTAGAACATATGACTGAATTATGCATATTTGTTCATAGAAAAAGCTGTTTATGATGATGATTCCAAATTGTGTCATCGCCACCTGAATTTATAGATAGTTTATCCTTATGGAACCTGGACTTACTGAACAATTCTGATTATAGAAGGAAACAGTGGAAACTATGCAACATATCACTATAGGCCACAAAGATTTAGCAAGCAGAAAGTCACAAAATGGTGGCTAGAATTATACATCAGAAGCTTCCTATCTTTCATAAAGTACCAAATGGCAAATTCCCATATCACAAATAAAGACCTCAAGATATAGAACTTTGAGAATTCCACAAGTAAATTGCAGTAGTACTGAACCATTATCACAGGTAGAGAACTATTGCCCATGACCTTCCTAACATTATAATGATCCACAAAAATTTAAGTGCAACATTTTAAAAGACATTATCATGTCAGTTATTCAAAGTCTTTGTAGCTACATGGAATGAAAGACTTTCAAAATATAGAAACCAAAAGGAAGAAATATAAAACATAGAATAAGGTACAAATATCATCCCTATCTTCCTGTCTGCTATTAGAGTTGACCCAAAGATGTTTTCAGTGAATCTAGCAAAATGAGCTTAATTACCAATATCTTCATTCAATTACAAAAGTAATCATTTTATCCACCTACAGAATAGTCTTCAGAACATTAAGCAAAAATGAATAATTGCAATACAGAAACTTGTCTCCTATCTGAAATCCATCAAAAAATAAGAAAGAGATTACTAATAATGATGATGCTATAAATAAAACCATGTATGTATAATGATACTATCTTCAAATACTTTGCACAAAATAAAAATATATAATTAGTGTTTATTTGGAAGAATCACTGTTGCTCTTCATGTGAGAGGAAGGTGGCAAATTAATATTGTTATCATTATTGCATTCTTTTCATCCTCTATTTTGATGTATTTCAGAGATTGCTTCAGCTTTGGTTTTCACACCTCATTAGTACTGTCAGTTATGTCCATCCTTCTAACTGGAGGATTAGAGGACTGAGAAAAACATTCCTCTCAAAGCCTCTCTTTAAAGAAGACCCAGAAGTTTAGTCAACTCTTCCCTTCCTACGAATGGTTCTCTTTGGTTTTGACTCCACTATCATTATACCCCTCCTAGGAGATATCATCTGCCTCTTATACCTCCTCTTCAGCTTCCTTTTGTGTATTGGTTTGTTTTTTTTTTAGCAATTGGGGTTAAGTAACTCGCTCAAGGTTACATGGCCAGTTATTTCTGGGCGTAGTGCTAAGTATTGAGCCCGGATTTGATCCCAGGTCATCCTGACACTGGGGCCGGTGCTCTTACTCGCTGAGCCACCTGGCCGCCCCATGTATTGTCTTTCTTCATTAGATCTTAACTCCTGGAGAGAAGGAGGTATCTGTCTTTTTCTTAGTTGTATCTAAAGCATTTACCACAGTGCCTGGCACATAGTAGGTCCCTTTTATCATACTGTAATATATTGTATCTGGACATAATATTATCTTATAAAAATTTAAGAATAATGGTTTTAATAAATTTAATGATACCAAATGTTCACAACTTCCAAACTACATTGAATGGAAAGTTTTCAAGATACAGAAGCCTAATGGAAGAAATCAAAATCATATGGGAACAATATGAAGCATAGATCACCCCCATCATCCTCTCTGCTACTGCAATTGTTCCAAATATGATTTTGATGACTTTACAAAAGATGAGCTTATATCTCAACTCTTTTATTTAATTACAAAAGCAATCATTTTAGTTACCTGTAAAATGGCTTACCAAATGTTAAATATAAAAGAACGGAAGGAAGCAACTTATACCTGGACCAATTCTGTCTTAACTCCATCAAATATAAAATAAGAACAAGAAAAATAATAGCAAAAGTCACATCTCTATTGAATTATATGTACACTCTTCCCAATAACCCTGTGATATAGGCAGTACAAGTATCATCTATAAAATATAGACTTGGAAACTAAGTTTCAATTAGATAAAGTGGCTTGTCCATAGTCACATAGTGAGGAAACAATGAAGCCAGGACTTTAAACCAATTCTTCTGACTTGAAATCTGGAAATAGTTCTTCTCTTTCACTGATGCCTCACACTTTTAATTTAAATTAGTGACAGATCCTTTGAACCCTATTCTCTGCCTAGTTCAGTTTTTTCATACAGTAGATGCCCAGGCAGAAGCACTATTATAGAAGACCAAGTTTATAACCTCTTAGATGAGGGCATACTCCTATAGGTACCACATTCAGCAGCAGCAACTTTGGGCTCCCTTCACCACAGGTTTATGACCTCCCTTAATAAGAATGTTTTGGTCACTTCAGGAGTCAGGAAGAGTGATCTGCTTACCTACTTTTTTTTGTCTGAATAATGGGTTTCTCTGTCTCACCCAGGATCAAATTATAGGGGAAACTCTAGGGTCCTATCCCACTACAGATCAGGACAAGGGTTTTTGACATGCCCCGTTTCTAAATTTTACATATCATAAGTTACTGCAACCTTCTGTATACAACCTGGTGGGACCCCACTCCCAGGGTCCCTCATATTGCTGCCAGACTTAGTGTGGACGCCTGGCCAAAATAGCCCACTGTAACTCAGAACTCCTAAGTTCAAGAAATACAGTAGCCTCAGCTTCCTCAGTAGCTGGAATTAGAGTTGTGTACCACCACATGCATACTCATTTCTGCATATACTCACTCCAGATACCCTGGAATGGGATGAGACTAAAGTATTTACCACATACAATTGTTGCATATTTTATGACAAACTTTTTGCAAAAAAGGTGGGGCATGGCCATTATGTGAAGATTTTAGAAAATTGTACTGTATTACTTAAAAATAACTTATCGGGGTAGCTAGGTGGCACAGTGAATAGAGCACTGGCCCTAAAGTCAGGAGGACCTGAGTTCAAATCTGGCTTCATATACTTAACACTTACTAGCTGTGTGACCTTGGGCAAGTCACTTAATCCCAATTGCCCTGCCTTCCTCCCTCCAAAAAGCAAATAGATAAATAAATAACTTATTACTAAACTGTCTTTTGTACAAGATTAGGATGCATGGAATACTTATGAATGTACATTAAAATTGGGAAGATGTAAGCCTTACCATATCACATGACATGCAGCTTGACCTACCTTCGTGCTCCCCCTTGCTCTTACAGATCTTCTTTGGGTTGAATGGCAATACTGTTAGTACTACGGTGCTCTAAATAAAGCACAAAAGTCAGCTTTCAGAAGTACACTGACAGTGCACATGGACTGAGAACTCTAGGCTCATGGATTGCAATACACAAGAGACAAATGTGTATCTATATGCCACTGTTGAATACATTGCTGCTCTGTTTACCTTTTAAACAGCATGAAGATCAGAATTATACCATGCAATGATTATGTGATAAAAGTGATTATGTAATAAAAGTGATTACATGATAAAAGGATATAAACCAGTTTTTGGACTAGAAAAAACAGGGTGCAACAATTAGGCAGTGAAATATGGTAGCCACTGAAACATTATCATGATGAACCTCTTGTTGGGCATTGGGCCCTATGAAAGATGTTATATATGGTACATCATGATTTAGATGGGCTTTGGGTCTATCAGGCATGTTTACATATTTCAGTATATTCCTGAACAAAAGACAACTGTAGAAAGTAGAGGATAGTACTGCTGGAAACTTCTAGGTTTTTTATTTTCAAGAAAAGTACTAAGGCCTTCTACCTGAAATCTTTGATTCATTGTGAGTATGACTACACCCTGTATTCCACTGGTCTTTTCTCCAGAAAATGCAGGAAGGTTTACTACTGTACCTACCCTAGCCCTTGTTATATATAGTCAGTTCTGATGGATGGACAGATATAGTTTGTAATCAAGAATATAATAGATTCGGGGCGGCTAGGTGGCGCAGTAAGAGCACCAGCCCCAGAGTCGGGAGAACCCGGGATCGGTTCCAGCCTCAGATACTTAACACCCACACAAAATAACTGGCCGTGTAACCTTGGGCAAGTTACTTAACCCCAATTGCTTAAAAAAAAAGAATATAATATATTCTAAGCCAGGAAAATAATATATACAATTACTACAATTTAAATGGAAAGAAAAATAATAAAATCTAATGCTGTGGAGTTATAAAGTAAGGATGATCCTAAAAAGAGATATAGAAGATATCTTTACCAACTCTTTTTTGCCAAAGTAGGGCTCTTGGATGTGGAACATTGCATATAAAATCATTCTTTTTTCAACATATTGGTCAATTTTACTCAACTTTTTTCTTCTTCATCACTTTGTTGAAAAAAAATGGATCTCTGGATCTAGGCAATGCAAAAAGTAAATACTATCCAGATCTTAGCACAGTACCTGCCACATAGTAGGTACTCAGTAAAGTCTTGTTGAGAGAGGCTGTCGGGTGGCACAGTTGATACAATGTTTGGCCTAGAGTGAGAAAGACCTAAGTTCAAATCCATCCTCAGATACTTACTGGCTATGTGGCCCTAAATAAGTCACTAAATTTCTTTTGGCATCAATTTCTTCCACTGTAAATCAAAATCATAGAAACATCTATTTCCCATGGTTGTTTTGAGGATCAAATGAGGTAATAGCCATAAAGCATTTAGAACAATGCCTGCCACATGGTAGGTATATAATAAATGCTTATAAACTTTTCCTATCATTAAAAAATCTATTTTAAAAAGAAAATTATGTATTTCTGATGGAGATATAGGTGCCTGCATGAGCTGATTAATTAGATTAATTAAATTAATTAGAAAGGCACAGTGGTCCGTCCAGAAAAATGTATATGGGATGCCAGTAGAAACACTCATACTTAGTTCAACATTCAACATTCAACCAGCAAAGTCCAAAAACATCTTGTTCCTAGAGTGAATTTTGGGGAAGGGAGTGGTGTTAGAAACCAGAGTAAAGGTTCAGGGGCTCCTGCTATATCATCAGGAAATGTACATAGTGAGTTTAAATCCGTAGTAAGGTTGGAATTGATTGGCCAATCAAAACAATATGTAAGTGCCGAGTTATAGTTTTCAGAGTTCTTCCTTAATCCCTACCTTGAACTCTGCTGAAAAACACTGTGTCCTCGATTTTGAACTTGTTTGTTGACCAAGTATCTCCATCAAGACTTCTCACACCTCTAATATTTTTTTTTATCTTGTAGACAGAGTGTGACTCACTAATACTCCCCTGGACCACATTCTGGCATAATCATTGAAAACTTCTTCTGAATTACTGCAGACTCTGACAGCCTTTTTTTATACTCTCTCGCTTGCAAACTTTTATTTCTGTGGATTTCACAATGCACTTCCTGCTTATGATTCCCATTTCTCCTGTCTTGTTCTCCTGTCCAAATTCCAGTCTAATATATTCATCTGGCTACTAGATAATTTTATTTAAATGTTTTGTTGTTACATCAAACTCAACATATACAAACTGAACTTAAATTTCCTAATCTTCACCAATGGGACCACTTGCTCAGTTTTACTTGTGTTGAAATCTGAGTCAATATCAATACAGTACTTACAGTTTTTAGAATGGTATTCTTTGTATATGTACATATATATTTAGAAGAATATAAAAGTCATCTAAATTCAGAAGAGATAAAATGGTAGGGGCATGGGGGGGGAAGGACAAAGGAAGAATCTTTAGAGGGGAGGCTGAGGGAATAGGTAAAAGGCAGGGTACAAAAGCTCTTTAGATTTATGGGAATGGGAAGATAGGGGAAGGATCCATGGAGGGGGGTAGGCAAGTAATAGGAGGGCAAGGTAGTGGGTAGAAGTAGAGGAGGTAGGAGGGATAGGAAACAAGAGATATGCACAAACATTAAAACAAAGATTAGGAGTAGAGTATGTTAGGGAAAGTATATGTCTATATATGTGTATGTGTATGTATATATTTACAGCTATAAACATATCTAAACTCTATTATAACCTTGGGGGGCAGGAGAAAGGAAAAAAAGAACAGAGTAAAAAAGTGCACAGCAGAGAACAAAAGAAAACTTATAAGGAAGCAAAGAAAAGATGTAAAAAAAGGCTGTCAGAGTCTGCAGTAATTCAGAAGAAGTTTTCAATGATAAGATAAACATGTACTATTTATCATATAGCCTTTCTTGAAATGAAAATGTATTGTAACTAAATAAAATTGAGCTATATACTTTGTTATCTATCTTTTCATGTATATTTTGTGAAAATATATAGGGTAAAAAAGTATTGATCATAAAGTTCTTGAGCATAAGGTCTTTGTATTCCCCATAGTAACTGGCAAAATACTATGCAGATAATACATATTCAATAAATAAATTGTAATAAATTAGAGTTTAAAGATAACCCAAGTCAACTCTCAACCAAAAACATCACTATCCTTTTATTTTTTTTATTAAATTTTGTTTATTTTTAGTTTATATCATTCTTTTCCACAAGATTTTGAGTTACAAATTTTTCCCCGTCTTTCCCCTACCTACCACCCCAAAACAGTGATCCCACTGTATACCCCCTCCCCCAATCTGCTCTATCCTATATCCTCCCTCATACCCCCCTCCAACTTTCCAATAGGGTAAGATGGATCTCTTACCTTATCTCTGGTAAAACCCGCGCCTGTATATCTTATTTCCCAGTTGTATATAAAAATAATAATAATGATATATTTTTAAACATTTGATTTTAAAATTTTGAATTCCAGATTCTTTCCCTTCCTCCCTCATCACCCACCCTTACTGAGAAGATAAGCAATTCAATATAGGTCATACATGTGTATCTACGCAAAACATTTCCATAGTGGATATATTGTGAAAGACTGACTATATTTCCCTCCATCCTATCTCTCCCCCCACTTGTTCTATTCTCTACTTTGACCCTGTCCTTTTTCAAAAGTGTGTCCTTCCAACTTCCCTCCCCCAACTTGCCCTCCCTTCCATCATCTCCCCTCTTATCCCTTTCCCCCCTACTCTCCTGTAGGACGTGGTACCCAATTTAGAATCACTATCCTTTTAAAAGCCTTATCCAGGGATAAGAATTCTTCACAAGATGGTCTGGAAGCCATAACCTGAGTGGGACAAGTGGGGATTTTCCCAAATACCATGGAATTTAGAGTTCATTAAATTATCCTCATAGACACGGGGGAAGTGGCTATGGGATTACACCTGAGAGAGTAATGGTAGGAAGAGTAAGAGTACCAACTCTCATGGTTCCTTCAGCAAATGTGGTTCATATTGATATCATTATCATCATAGCTGACTTTTGTATAGTTCTTACTAAGTGTTTGACATATATTATCTCATTAGATCCTCACAATAACCCTAGGAGGTAGGGACTATTATTATCCCCATTTTACAGATGAGGAAATGGAGTAAACAGGAGTTAGCTGACTTGCCCAGAGTCACAAAGCTAATAAGTATCTGAGGCCATATTTTAACTCAGGTCTTGACTCCAGGCTTAGTTCTCTACCCACTCACTGTACCACCTAGCTGAACCTAGTCATAATGAGCTGACACCAAACCTACATGAGGTTCTTTGGAGGTCAGAGCCCAGCTCTCCTCTACCAGTGGTATAAGACATGCATGCAGAGAATATGTGATTAGGGTACACATATGGGGAATACTTGAGGCCAGGGAACATGCATAAAGAGGGATGTGTCTGGAACTCATATAACCAGGGTACATACAAGAGGAATGTCACATACAAAGGACCAGAGCAACCTTTGCTAGTGATGTTGCAGAGATATTGATATCCTTAGACTACTCTCTGATGGACAGTGTTTCTGCTTTCCTCTGGGATTGTTTTCTGTGTTCTGTATGTCTACCTCTCCTGTACAGCTCTAGAAAGGAAACTTTCTATGCTACTGTCTACTGGAATACAGTCCTTCAGACCCTCTACTAATTCTTTGTTTCATATATTAAGGTATGGCTGCCAGAAAGCTTCACTATGGCAAAGAAAGACAAGTAGTGCTTTTTGAGTGCATACCTGTTTGGCTATGAGCTACCATACCTAGCTAGGCAATAAAAACAATCTAGTCAGTGTATCTCAGGCTAATATTTAATCCATTCTTTGGACTGTTTCTGGTGCTTATTAGAAGTCCAGAGTCAAATTTTAAAAAAATCTAATTTGGAATAGAAACTCCTTGTAATTCCTATATAGTTCCTTAACAAGACCATGTGTCCATAAAACCCATTTGGTGGACTCTACCAAACAACAAAAAGGCACTGAAGATGTGTTTCGCCCTCCTTGGTAGTCCTAAAAATGGAGTTAAACAAGAACAAAAGCTAAGTAAGGCAATTACTCTCTACTTACCTCATCTACATTCTTGCCTTTATTATGAGAATCCACCGGCAGCAACAGCAACAACGAAACCTGTATTTTGTGTAGTATTACAACCTGTGAAAAATCTCATTTTCTCCCTACACTAGAAACGGCCTTCAAATCTTTGTCTCTACTTTTCCTCTTAACAACATTTCAACCCCATACAATTTTATTTCCAACATTACCACTCATATTGAAACTATTAAGCTTAAAAATTGTTGATTAATTGATTACCAAAAGATCTATTTTTTGCTAAATTAGATCACTTTTTTCTCATTCTTTATCCATCTTTACAGCTGTTGTTCTTTTTGACACTGCTGACATCCTTTGCATCTGGATAATTTCTTCACCCTTGGATTTCATGGCAAATATTTACCCAGTTCTGTTCCCATCTGTCTGACCCTTCCTCAGTCATATCTTCTATAATCTAATTCCTGCCCCTGTAAGAGTAAGTATACCTTTGTGGTAGATGTTAGACCTTCTTATCTTTTCTCTATATATTCTCTGTTTCTTGGTAATCAGCTACAATGTATTTAATTATTTTCTCTTTACAGATGACTACTATATCTTTCCAGACCTAATGTCATTCCTGAACTCCAGTTCTACATCAAATGCTTATTGGATATCTCCAAGTGGATATTCTATTGGCATTTCAAGCTCAAAATGTCCATAGTATAACTCAATACCCCCTGCCTCTAAACACAGCCCTCATTCAAATGTCTTTATTTCTTTCCCCACCATCCACATCTTCACCCAGTTTTGTAACCTTGGTATCATCCTTGACTAGCCTATCTCCCTCACATCCTACATGCAAACAATTGCTAAATCTTTATTTTTATTCTATAACAGCTCTTATGTTCTTTCCTTCTCTCTCTCTCTCTCTCTCTCTCTCTCTCTCTCTCTCTCTCTCTCTCTCTCTCTCTCTCTCTCTCACACACACACACACACACACACACACAGTCATTAGCCTAATTCAATCTCTTCTTGTCTCTTTGCTGGACTATCATAGAACTTTCTTAATTGAATTCCCAGCTTCTAGTCTCTCCCCTTTCAAATCAATTTATCCACATAGTTGCTAAAATAATCTTCCTAAAATCCAAGTCTGATTGTGGCTGTGCTCAGGTTAAGAACTTTCAATTGTTCCCTACTGCCTCTAAGATAAAATACAAACACCTTAGCTGGATATTTGAAGCTCTTAGCAGTCTGGCCCCAGTCTACCTCTCAAGGTTTACTGCATATTCATCTTCTTTTGTTGATGTTCTTCTACAGGCATTCTACATTCTAACCAAACAGAAGTACTTGCTCTTCCCTGAATTTGGCAATCCTCTTGTCTCTGTGCCTTTGGATAGCCTGTCTCCTATGACTGGAATGCATTATCTCCTTTCCTTCACCAAATTCCTCCTAACTTCCTTTAATTCAAGGTTTAACTCATGCATCATTTCATACAGAAAAATACTCCTAATTTTCCTAGTTGTTAATGCTCTTTCCCTCCTCAAATTAACATTTTTATGCCTATCTGTCTATGTGGTATATCTTCCAAGTAGAAAGTAAGTTCCTTTGAGCAAGGACTGTTTTTCTGTCTGTCTCTGTGCCCCTAGCACCTAGCACAATGCCTTGCATAGAGTAGGTCCTTGGTAAAAGCTTGGATTGGATTGGATTGGATTGCTTTGAGTTGGAAGCTACTACTTGAAGATATCTAGTGATGGGAAACATTCCTTTACAAAACAATACATTACATTTTGAACAGTCTTAATCAACAGGTTTTTTTTCTCATACTGAACAGAATGCCACGTCTCTGAAAATTGCTGTCATTGTTCTTAATTCTGCCCTCTGGGACAAAAGAGAATAATCTAAATCAATCTCTATTTCACATGGTAACCTTTTGGATATTTATAGACAACATGAATGTCCCATCTCATACTTCTTGTTTCTTCAAGTGATTCTTGCATGGTATGATTTCCAGTTTCTTCATTGTTTTCATCAACCTCTAGATATGTTCAAATTTGTCAATGACTTTCCTAAAATGTGAATCTGAGACCTTTACAAAAGACTCTAGTTGTGGTGTGATCAGGGGCAGAATCCAGTGGGCTTTTAGCAGCCTATTCTGGTCAAGATAACTCTATTAACATAGCCTAAGATCACCCTGGGGGTTTGTTTCTGGCTGTAACATCACAGCTGCTGATTCTTATAGAGCTTCCTGTCTGCTAAAACCCAGAGATCGTTTTTATAAGAACTGTCAAATCATCTCTTTGCCCTCTATTTTTTCAAACAATTTCTTTTTTTTAAAAGCAATTGGGTTAAGTGACTTGCTCAAGGTTACACGGCCAGGTGTTTCTGGGTGGGTGCTAAGTGTCTGAGCCCGGATTCGATCCCCAGGTCATCCCAACACTGTGGCCGGTGCTCTTACTTGCTGTGCTACTTGGCCACCCCGGTCAATTTCTTTTTTCAAACAAGACCTTATAGTTATCCCTATAAATTTTATCTTAGCAACTTCAGCACAATTTTTTCCAGTATACTGAGTTTATTTTGCATCTTTTAAATTAGCTGTCATTTGTAAACTTGATAGCTATGCATTCATCCAAGTTGTTTTTATAACAATGTTGAACAGAACCAAGCCAATCAATGCCAGAATTCTTCAGCATCCCATTAGACCTCTCCCTTTAGGTTGATCCCAGTGTACTCTTTGTCTGGTGACTCTACCACTTCTAAAATCACCTAACTATACTGTCATCCAGTTCATATTTCTCCATCTTGTCTACAAGGATACCATGAATGACCTTGCCAAATGTCTTGTTGGAATCCAGGCATATTATGTCTGTCAATCTAGTTACCCCATCAAAAAAAAGGAAAATGACTTTCACCTGCCATACATAATTTGTTCTTAATAAACCCATTATAGTTCCTAATGATCATCAATTCCTTTTTTAAGTGCTCATAAACTGTCCTTTTAATAATTATTTCAAGAAATTTGCTGAGAATAGATGTCATATTCACCAGCATAAAAAATGAATTATGTACTTCCTTATGCCTCTGAAAATTGGAACATTTTCCCTTTTGTCCTATAGCATTTCTCATTCTTCACAATTTTTCAAAGATCACCAATGGCAATTTAGTTATTATGTCTACAAGGTCTTTTGTACCCATGGATAGAGGTTATTCAGATCAGGTAGTAGTCTGAACTCATTTAAAACAAGGATTTTTTTTTCTTATTGAGAACAAAGAAAAAGAAGCAAATAGAGGAAGGCATTAAGGTAACATGAATCCAAGAAGCAAAGTTGTCAGCTTCACCATATGATTTTCTCTGCACTTTTGTCTCAATTTGGTTCTTTTGTTCTTGTGTCCATTCTCATAGAACAGCAGAATTTGCTCATTCCAGTAGTCTCTTAAGGGAAAAAGGCTGTTCCATTATTTTTGTCTCTGTATCCCCAGCACTTAACACAGTACCCAGAGAATAGTAGACATTTTGTAAGTAGCTACAAATTTATTATGCATAATTGTATAAGAAAAGTGTTAATACCCTTCTACCTTCCCATCTGAGGTTATATGACTATGGTAGGCAGGCATTTTTGAATGAAGACAAGGAAGTGGGATGTTTGAATTGGTTGACAAGGGAATATGATGAGTTCAGGTGTCAATGTGTTGATTTTGAAATGACTTGGGAAATCTAGGTGCAAACACCCAGTAAAGAGTTGGAGATCTAAAACTAGGGTCAGTCAGAGAAGATAAACTTAGGGCAAGGGTAGGAGCCCATCTGGACAAGCAAGAGGTAACAAAAATATTCTAGAGTATATCAAAAGATAGATCACACCTCCTTCTTTGTTTGTGTCAAGTAAACAATCCCGATGCCTGATGGTTAGGGAGGAAAAAGAGGGAACATGGCATAATGGGAAGTGAGTGTGTCAGTGTTGGATTGCACATATTATCCTCTTCATCAGCTATATCTCCAAATTCAGAGTAAATTATTATGAAATAATCTATTATCATTCCTTTTTGAAATGCTAATTAATGATCCTTTCTGAACAGGGAAGTCATTTGTCTGATTTTCCTTTCAGTCTTCAAAGAACATTTTCGAGGCTGCACTTTATTTGTCCCCTGGAATTAACACACAATTGAACCTGTGTTTAAGAATCACCTGAGTTTTGGTTATTTCATAGAAATTATAGAGAGAAACAGAAAGAAGTTTAGTGACTTGGTCAAGGTTACAAGGCAAGTTAATTAAAGGGCTGGAACCAAAGGTCTCCTGACTTCCACTGGCTCCATTTATTTTGGGACCTTAGAGATGCCATTTGATTTCCCAAGTTACTCAGCCTAAAAGTGCCTTTGCTAGCCAAAAGGGATTGGATTGCTTTTTCACTTAGCTATGACTCAAATGTAGGTTTCAGACACTTGAGATCAAAAGGATTGCATGAAATTAGGACTGGTTTAGAAATTCACTGTCTTCAAGGTTATCGTCATCATCAACAACATCAATACCACCACCATCATCATCACCACCACAACTCACATTGCTTTAATATTTTTAGATTTAAAAATCAATTTTCTTAAACTCCACTGTGAAGTAAATACTGCAAGAATTATTATCTTCATTTTGTAGAAAATGAAACTGAGACTACCTAAGGTCACATAGCTAAAAAATAACAGAGGCAGGATTTGTACCCAGATCTCTTGAATCTTAATCCAGCATTCTTGTCACCCCATCAATGGCACTTTACCCTTATCATACCTATCATCATCAAGAAAGAATTACTGAGCAGCTACTGTAAGCAAATCTTAGTGCCAAGTGCAATGACAGAGAAAAGGAAGAGACCTGTAACTGCTTAAGTACAGGGAAGTCCTGGATAAGGAAATTCTCTACCAATGCTGTTGGGTGTCTTCTCTGCAATTTAGTAGGGGGGGGGAGACAGAGAGAGACAAAGAGAGAGACAGAGAGAGACAGAGACAGAGACAGACACATAGACAGAGACACAGAGAGACAGGGAGAGACCGAGAAAGAGAGATAGAGAGAGACAGAAACAGAGACAGAGCATTTATTAAACACTATGCTAAAGAATAGGTGTACAAATATAAGCAAGCAAGATAGTTTCTGCCTTTAAGAAACTTATAAAGGGGGAAATGTCACATAAAGAAAAGGTGGAAAGAGAATGTGAGGAAGGAAGATCATGAAGCAGCTCAGTATATAAATGGGAAAGAAGTGACTTGGAGGACACCTGGTCCGAGGCAAGATAGGGTCACAACTCACCTATAAGAGCCAAACAACCCAGAGACTGATTCCAAGTTTGGGGATCAAAGAGACTTGAGGTCAGTAGCCAGTTGCAAGCAGCATGGTGTAGAGATAGCAGTTATTATATGTCAGATGAAGGACATGAATCCAGGTCTTTCTAGTTTTGTCTGACTCTCTATCCACTATGCCATGTTGTTGTCTCTTATATGGTGATATTGTACTAAATGTTTTACAGTGTCATTTCATTTCTACCAAGTCATCAAATAGTGTATGTAAAGGGGTTTTTAACCAATATAAGTTCTTTATAAATGCGAGATATCATTTCTGTCATCATTAACACTATTATTTTTTTTAAGTAAAACCCAATCACTGTCCTCAAGAGCTTATAAACTAATTGAGCAGAACAGGAAAAAAACTCAAGAACAAAAACATTGGTCAGTACCCAGTATGTGCTAGAAAATACATGTTATAGGTAATCAGAGGAGCAAGACATCATCTTGATCTTAAAGCAACCTCTAGTATTTCCCCTAGTATCTTTCCTCTCCAAAACACTCCCAGTAACATAGTCAGATACAGACACATCCTTATTTTGAGTGAAAGGGTTAAAGGCAGATAAATTTATGTCCTTAGTCCTTCCAACTGAGCTGGTAAATAAATCTCACTGCAGCCTCTGTCATTCCCAGATTCACTAAGCCACAGGATCCTTCCTCTTGAATGCAGCAGCAGGGAACGTTGAAGAAGATATTGTATTCTGCAGACTCCTTTCAAATGCTCTAGGACTTTCTCCTCATTAACCTTTTGCTCCAGCTGAGCTTGGAGTGCTATAAAGGAGTTGAAGTTGAAAATGGTATCTATTATTTGGGGGAGGGGTATGGAGAGGGTTGGGGAAGAAACAGGCAGTCTGAAATGGGTTATGAATAAAAGAATTTAAAAACTCAGTACTCTGAGCTGTTTTTTATAACTGACTTTTTTCTGATCCATTTATTTGTACAGAGGCCTTGATGACAAGCCAGTGTTACTATTTGATCTGCTGTCACCTTGAATGTGACAGTGAGAGTAAGAGAAAAACTTGGGGTATGTAGGGTACTTGTGCCTTTTGAGGGAGTTGAAAGATGCCAGCAAATTTGAACCTGTTACCCGAGAGGAAATAGGTGAAGAAAAAGTCCCCTTCAGTTTTGCTTTCTTCTTCCCTTTCTGAAGTCTACTGGATAGGTTTTCTGTCCATGAGAGAGTCCTTTGTGCCTCTGTCTGGGTCTTTCATAGATACCTACTGCTGAACAATATTGCTCAGGGACAGAAGGTTGAGCTCAGGAGTAAAAGAACAGAAAGATCCTTGGGAGGCTAAAGCTGTAGGACACAGAAGCACTGCTCGGATCCCCTGTTAGATGTGAGAAGCCATGTTCAGTGTGAGAGGCAGGGGTCAGTAGCGAGAGTATGGAATTTGGGGTCACAGGAACTGAGTTCAAATCCTAGCTCTGTCACTTCTTACCTTTATGAACTTAGCAAGTCACAACTTGCTTGGTCCTCAGTTATCCCTCTAATCAATAAAATGAGGTAATTGGACAATATAACTACAAAGTTTTCTTTCCAGCTCTTGGGTCATGCTCCTATGATATTCTGTGTCCTGGCTCCATAAATCAGTTGGAGTTCACACAGAACCTTAAGGAAAACACAGTTACACTACACAATTTCATAACTGTGCCCATCCAAAGGCATATCAAGTTAAATAATTGAGTATTTATTAAGGATCTACTATGTGTCAGGGTAAGTAGGTGGCATAGTGAATAGGGAGCCCAGTCTGAAATCAATACTCATCTTCCTGATTTCTAATCTGACTTCAGACATTTACCAGCTATGTAACCCTGGGCAAGTCAGTTAACTTTGATTGCCTCAGGAAAACTGATTTCATTTTTATAGAAGGAAATTAAATGACTTGTTTGAAGCTTCACAGCTAGTGAATTTCTCTATTTCTTCCCAAGTGTTAAATGTTTTTATTGGTCAAAAAACTGTGATTCTTATCATTCTCTATCCCATTTTCCACTATTCTGTCACCTTCACCATGAAAGAAAAAGTAGCAACACAGAACAGAAGGCCATGTTTTATTTTCATCTGTCGCATGGGTCACTAAGGTAAAAATATATATATATTAGCTGGAGAGCTTTCCATAAACAGACTGGTCTTCAGATGGGAATGGTCCTTCACCAGGACCATATAAGAAGCCTTGTCACCTTAATAGAACTTGCCAAGGACTATGACCTGATAGCATAGCTTTCAAGATCGCAGGGTTCCTTCCACACCGTGATTAGCAATCAGAGGATTTTAAGTAAAGGAACAGAGCAATAAAATCTGTAATTATTATTATGTCAATGCACACAAATCTGTTTGTCTTAATAGAGCAAATAGAAATGAGTTGTTAATGCAGAAAATAGTTAAAGCAAAGAGCCAATTACTTGAAAGCACTGAATGGCTGTGATAAGATGAGCTACAAACTGTGAGAAGGTACTCTATTGTTCTATAAATGCAATGAACGGTATGGGGCTGAGTCACAGAAGAACGACTCCAATTATTTGTATTTTTGCCTGAATAATTCTTGCTTAAGAGCTTAGCACAAAGATATGCCTATCAAAAAAGTTACCTGTTAGGGATTTCATACCATGTCTGAAGGTTAGTCCTTCTTCTCTACTTCTCTGTTTGCTCTTTCTATATGTAGCTGGGAGAAGATTCTCAAAATATATCTCTGATAGAGATTCCTTATTCTTCTATGACACTTCATGGTATAATAGGAAGAATTCTGGATTTGGAGGCAAAAGAACTGGGTTCTAATCCTGACAACTAGTGAAATGACCTTGAACAAGTCATTTGATCTCTTTCAAGATCAGTTTCCTATAAAATAAAGCTAATAATATATGTAACACCTGCCTCATGGGGCTACTGTAGAGAAAGTAATTTGAAATCTTGAAAGCTAAACTAAATACAAATAAAATTATTATTAGTTTAGATTGTGGAGAATCAAGGAGATACAGTGAAAAGAATGCTAAAATTGGGGTTATTAAGCCTAAATTTGAATCCTGCCATTACCGTTTACTAATTGTCTGACCTTGGAGAAATCATTTAGTTTGAATAGCTCTCAATTTCTCAACTATAAAATTAGGACTAAAGGACCTTCAATGTTCCCTATAGCACCCATTGACAATATGTAGAAAGTGCTTTGTAAATCTTAAAGCCATATATTAAAACTAGTTATTATCAATGGTAGTGGTTGTGGTGGTGGTAGTGGTAGCTTACATTACAATACTTATCTTAATTCATTGCCCTACCAGTGATTTCACTAACTCAGAAGTAAACCCTATTTCTCTTGAACTCTCAAGAATACATGCAGACTGTCTTCAGAAAGGAGTCCCAGCTTCTCATATATTTAGAAGACATGTATAAGTCCATAACCTCACTGGTATGACTCAATAAGAGAGGCATGGCAGATGGAGCTCATGACCACACCAACATGTCAGTGTATGGGTAAGGTAGGAATTGCACATAATTACAATTGAAGATTGAAGCTTTAGAAAGACAGTTTCAGTTAGGCAAACACTAAGTTTCCTGTCATTCTATATACCTTTCCTGTTGAGTCAACCCTGACCTCCTGCTCTGAATCTTTATTATTTAAGCAGACTTCTCACTCCCACATCAATCCTTAGGTAGTGACACTAAAGCAACCATGTGTTTCTCTGACCCATTCAGGGAGACTCAAGTGAGTCTGCCTACATCAAGCCTCTCCCTACTCCCCATCTTCCATCTGGTCACTAAAATGATTTTTTCCTAAAGGGTATGTCCAATCATGTCACTCCTACTCCCACACTCAGTAAACTTCAGTGGCTTCCTATTGCTTCCAATATCAAATGTAAAACTCCCTCATTGGCTTTCAAACCTTTCATAACCTATCCCCTTCCTACTTTTCCAGTTTTCTTATACCTTATTCCCCAACATGTACTCTTCAATCCAGTGACATTGGCTTACTTGCTACTCCAAAAATAAGACTCTCCATATCTTGGCTGCAGGAATTTTCTCTGGCTATCTCCTTTGCCTGATACATTCCCCCTCCTCATCTCATGTAATCCCTTTCCTAGATTCTGTTAAGTTCCAACTAAAATTCTATCTTTTTACAGAAAACCTTTCCCAACCCCTTGATTCTACTGCCCACCCTTTTGTTAATTATCTTCTATTTATTCTGGATATAACCTATTTGTATATATTTGTTTGTTTGTTGTCTCCCTCCCTGAGATTGTGAGCTCCTTGAGGGCTGGAACAGCCTCTTTTTTGCCTCTTTTTTTATCCCTGGCACTAAATACAGTGCCTGGCACATAGTAGGTGCTTAATAAATATTTATCAATTGACTCATTCATTCAGGTTCACTTCATGCAATTTGTACCTTGCCCTTTCTTCTCCAAAAGATTGCTTCTTTTCATCCCCAGTGCTTTTCTTAATAATAGCACACATTACCTTCTCCCATTTAGGTATGTCAGTATGCTGCAGGGCAAGTCACATAAGATTCACAACAGCAAGAGTGAAATATAGGATCACCAGACACTATGGAAAGGAGGAACACAGTTTATTGAAACAATGAGTTCTGCAAGGATCTCTTTGCAGAATATGTATCTAGTGATACAAGCTTTGACATAGTACATGAACTATTATAGGTAACCAGACAAGGGTAGGGTTTCCATGGTGCATTTTATGGCCTGTACCACTAGAAAGAGATAGAATCAATAATCTTTCAAGTAAACGTAGCTCAGTTGACAATTTGTACAGCTATAGTGCTGAGCTTGAACTCAGGAAGACCTGAGTTGAAATCCAACCTTAGACATTTACTAACTGTAACCCTGGAAAAGTCACCTAATCTCTCTCAGTTTTACTTTTAAAATGAGGGGGTTGAATTATATGGCCTCTAAGGTCCCTTCCAGTTCAAATTGCAGGGTCCTTTACTCCTAGAGAATGACAGAAATTGATAATAGTATTGATTAGTGTTAGTATTGATTGATGTTGATTGGTATTGATTCATGTTTTCCAGGTTTAGTCAACAGGAAAGATGGGGGATTTGACCACCCTGGAAAGTTCCTACTTAAGCAGGCAATAGACTTATCTTGCAAAAACAATAGAAAATTAGTGCCCAAGAAGAATGATGGTTTAGAGATGGTTAGCAATTTCTGAAGTGGAAGCAGAGTCAAAATAAAAATAATAACAAAGACTGAGGAAAGATCCAAAGTCACCTAATCAGAATCCAACAAGATTTAGGGTGACAAAGATTGTGCCTTACCTTAGAGGCTGATTCAAAAGGTCAAATTGCATCCTTTTTAAGAATTTGCCCCCACTTCAGTTTACTTTGGGAGCTCTCCTTAAAGAACATTTATGTATTTCGTGTTTATATGGGTAACAATGTATCTAATTCCTACAACAGCATGCAAGTTATCAGTTGCATATTAAGTACAGGAATAATCTTATTACACCACCCAGAAAATTCCAAAGATATAAAGGATTCATAGAACTTTACAAACAAAAACAGAAAATACCTGAAGTGCTAACTCAGAGGTGGGGAACCTGTAGCCTCAAGATCACATGTGGCCTTCTAGGTCCTCCTTTGACTGAATACAAACTTCATAGAACAAATGGATTCCCTCAAAGGACTGCACTTGAGGACCCAGAGGGCCATGAGGGCAACATATGGCCTCAAAGCTAAGGGGATTTGTTCTGTGAAATTTAGATTCAGTCAAAGGAGGACCTAGAAGGCCACATGTGGCCTTGAGACCACAGGGTCTCCACCCCTGTTAACTAACTCATAATAGATCATAAGCAATCAACCCAATTCTCTCCACTTTCTGCAGTGAGTCCTACCTTTACATCAAAGCCTTAAAATCCTTTCAATTCATTGACACCCTGTGGTGTCAGACTCTGCTTGAATAAGTCCAGTTCCCTGGAAAAAATACATTTTGAATAAAGCATCTTAAGTTTGCACTCTATTTTTTTAAAAGTCCATGATAATATCACCTGAAATTGGATACTGGTTTCCTTTTCAAAAATCTATATGAAATTTTCATTTATTCATCAAATGGTTGACCTATTTAATGGAACGATTTGGTTTTAAGGCCATTGAATCCATTCATTATGTGCAAATAGATGGCAATGATTACAAAAAGTATCTCCTCTATTCATTAAAGCACTAGTTAGAATGAAGGACAATCTGTGAGTAGCAAAAGCTGCATCACTGGGGACCTAACTGATCAGTTCCAGTTGGGCAATGCCCCCTCCCTCCCTCCTTTCTTTCCTTTCTTCCTATAGTATATTCCTTTCTTTCTTCCCTCCCTCTTTTCTTCCTCTTTCTCCTCCCATTCCTCTCCCTCCTCTCCCTCTGTCCACATGGCCAATCACACCCTTACATGTGGGTGCTCTGCCCAAAGGAATATGAATTTTGATCACTTTGAAACCTCACAAGATTTCTTGGGGTTTACAGGCTAGATTTTTTCCCCTTCTGTATTTATTTATTCTATCTTTTTTTAATGGGACAATCTTTTGTCCCATGTAGTTTCATTTATGTTTCCTTGAAATGGAACAGTGGAAAATCAGAGTTACTGGAGTTTCTTGACCATGCCTTAAAATCAAATCACTCTAGGTCTCACTGATTAGCCAATAATAGGTCCCAGCCTAAGCCTCATTTTGTCATTGTTTGGGTTTTCTTGGCTCATGGAGAGCGTAAATAACAATTGTTTCTGTTCTAGCCAGAAACCCTAAGGGTCTTCCTCTACCAGTTTGATTGGTTTTTTTTTTGTTTGTTTGTTTTTTGAGTAGTCTAACTAGGCCATCTTTTGCCTCATTTCTTACCTAGCCTTAAATCACTGAATGGGTGTTGCCTCAGACAAATAGAAACCTGGGAAAGACCTTAGCTTAAAAAGGTCAAGATTTTCCACTGCTTCTCAGACCATCTCCAGTAATCCTGGTCTATATCTTGCCACTGGGCTCAGATGACTGTGGAGGAGAGAATGAGGCTGATGACTTTGTACAGTTCTGCCTCACTTAAATACAATTCACTTGCAAGTCAAGAAATCACCCTCATGATGTCATTGGTCCTCTTTGAGAAAGGATAAACAATAACAGTTCTACATTCAGAGAAAGAACTAGAAAGAACAGAGTTTGAATGCAGACTGAAGAAAACTACCTGCTCTCTTTCTTTTTCTTGTTTGTTTTTGTTTCCTCTTTCCCATTGTTCATTCCCTCCATTACAATCCTTCTTTATAACCTGACTAATGTCTAATGTGAAAGTATTTGCAGATCCTATATTTGATTGCATGCTGCCATGGGGGAGGGGGGTGAAGAGAGGGAGAGGGAGAAAATTTGAAACTCAAGGGATTGTGGAACTAAATCTTGTAAACTAAAAGTAAGCAAACAAATTAATAAAGACAAAAATTAAAAAAAAACTCAATAATAGTTAGTGCTTCAAGAACCTGTAATCTCTTCTAGGTCAGTCCTGTCTCTGCCAGCAACATATTTTGTCCTCTCTACAACTTGGTAGACATTCTTCAAGAGTTGCTAAGGCAGAAGAAAATTTGTCACCCTGACAGCAACATGGTAATGAACATTTCCAAATTAACTAGGCTGATGTTCAGACAAGAGACATGCAGTGCATGAGCAGATATGCATTTGGAATCATTCCAGTTTAGTAAAGTTTCCCAGGACTTAAACTCTCCTGATGTAACTTTGGAAAAAGCTTGGAGGTGTTCCCTTCTATGCCATGATGAGACAAAAAGAATGGCACTTAGGTATAAAACTCTAGGTAATACAGTGCATAGATAATGGGACACAGAGTCGGGAAGATCAGAGTTAGAATTCTGTCTCAGACACTTGTCAGTTATGTAACCCTAGGCTAATCACTTAGCCTCTCTGAGACTCAGTTTCCTAATATACAAAATGGAGACAATAATAGCACCCATCTTAGGGTTTTCGTGAGGATCAGGATCAAATGATTTAACATGGGTAAAGAATTTGCAAACCTTGAAGCATATAGAAGTTTTAACAATAATTTATTTTAAAATTTAGGCATTTCACTTCACAAGAGATTTCATAGAGGTTGTTCAATTTCTCCTATTAGCAATTTGCATTGGGGGTGCTATAGTCATCAACAAATGGATTTTTTCAGTAAGTTTATGAGTGTGGAACAGTTTAGAAATAGCAAATGCTTCTACGCATCCTTCTGGGTGCATTGTAAGTGGAACTAAGTCGAAGAGATCTGCAGGAGGAAAAGAATTAGACAATAATAGTTTGAGAGTTAGTACAGAACAATGAAGTTTTTTGGAGGATATGTTTTGGAAAACAGAAAATTATAGTGTGATAGAAGAATAGATTCTTAAATAGAATTGGAAAGGACCTTAGAGATCATTTGTTCTGGCCCTCTAACTTTACAGGTGAGGAAACTGTGGCATAGATCAATCAATTTGCCAGAGATAGAACTGGAACTCACGACTCCTCACCAAGTATGCTGTCTACCACACCTCACAAAGTACAGTCCCATTCCCTGTGCACCTATCCTGAAAAAAAAAAAACATGATGAACAAGAGGACTTTCTGTTCATTTTCCCCAGAGATAGCATAGAAATGGAGATGGCAATTAGCAAGGAGGTTGGGCCTGAGCCAGCCCTGTGTGGCTGTGGCTGTGACTCTATGGCTGATGATACCAGTGTGCTGATTGAGCCCTAGCATTCCTCTGAAGTCCCTACCTTGTTTTCAGCTCCAAAGCAAAAGCTCTGCTAATCAGTCCCATTGAATATGCCAGAGGGGGAGGCATTTGAAAACCGTCAGTGACTGATTGCACAAGACTCAACCTGGTAATTATTCTCCTCACTGTTCTGGGCCTTAAGTAGCATCTTCAACAGTGCAACAAATTGAATATGGAAATTTCAAAGGCTGTTTCAACAGTTTTCAGGCTGGGAAATTTGAGCCACCGTGCTGTTGACATGGAAAGAATGACCTGGTGATGAGCTTGGTACATTCGAATAAAACTTCACTGCTATGAGCCAATATGAACATAAAGCCAAAGTTTCACAGAGTTCTTTCTCTGAGAAGGCTTTCACATCCTGGTTGAGTTTCATGCCTTCTTACTCTCAATGGAGTCATAAGGGCTTGTCATCTGGTGGACTAATGAGCAGTGAAACAACCTCTCAGATGCTGGTCAAGGCCTCTAGAACCCAGCAGCATTTTATGCATCATTATGACATACCTGTCAAACATGCCAAAGGATCAAAGACAGTTAAATAAAACCCCACAATTAGATTTCATCCCAGGTTTTCTCTTAAATTCCCACTCTTGCTAATAAAAAGATAGGAATCTTAATGGAAATTTGTGACTCCAAGGAGTCTGTTACATCTGTTACAAATCAAATAACAGGAGAGCTTGAAGAATCTTATACAGGAGATGCTTGCTCAGGGGATTGATTAAAGAAAAATAGGACTGGTACAAGGTATAGAATCATATGAGCTTCAATTGATAAATTAATCAAATTGTTTATCACATAGTGCAAAATCATGAATCTCAAAGTCAGAAAGGTCCTCAGAGCTCATGTAGCCCAACCCAAGCCCAAGAAGAGCAACTAGTTGGTGCAATGAATAAAGTTCTGGGGCAGGAGTCAGGAAGACTTACTTTCTTGAGTTTAAATTTGGCTTCAGGCACTGATTGTGTGACCCTGGGCAAGTTACTTAACCCTGTTTGACTCAGTTTCCTCACCTACACAATGAGCTGGAGTTGGAAATGGTAAACGACTCCAGTATTGGCAGCAAGAAAAGCCCAAATCGGGTCACAAATGGGTACATGACTAAAAATGACAGAACAACAACAAAAAAAAACAACAAAACCCAAGAAGAATAAAAATCACATTACTAGGGGCGGCCAGGTAGCACAGTGAGTAAGATCACCAGCCCCAGAGTTGGGATGACCTGGGATTGAATCCGGGCTCAGATACTTAGCACCACACACAGAAATAACTGGCTATGTAACCTTGAGCAAGTTACTTAACCCCAATTTCTTTTTTAAAAAATCACATTACTGTTAACTATTCTCTCATGATGGCCCTGTGAGGTAGTATCACCCCCATTTTACAGTTGAAAAAAAGTGAGTCTCTGAGAGACTCACTTGATATGTGGAAAGATTATTGGATTAGGAGTCAGAGTACCTTGTTTTGAACCCTGCTTCAGTTTCTCTTTACTTGTATGACTTTAGGAAAGTTACTTATGTTTCTGGGCTTCAATTTCCTCATTTGCAAAAATGAAGGCATTAGTCTAAATGACCTCCAAAGCCTAAATCCAATTCCGAGATCATGATTTTCACAGGATCACCTGACCCATAAGTGTCTGAAAAAGGTTTAAGGCCAGATCTCCTGACTTAGGACCCACACTCTACTCTACTATGGCTTAGAATATCAACTTCCTCAACAAGGGGGCTCTGTGTTTTGTGTTCCCATCACTTAGTAAATGATCTGACACATAAACCAAGGTCTTTGTTGCTCAGTCTTCTTTGCAGAGACACTGGAGTGCTTTGCCATTTCCTTCTCCAGCTCACTTTACAGATGAGGAACTGAGGCAAACAGAGTTAAGTGACTTGCCCAGGGTCACACAGCCAATAAGTGCCTAAGGCTGGATTTGAACTCATGATGATGAAGTACCTTGCATATTTGTTAACCTCCTGACTTTCAGAAATCCTTTCTACAGTATCCCAAGCAAATGATGATCTAAACCTTTGCCTAAAGACCTAGGGACAGAATTCCCTATTCATCTGAGGCCACCCATTCTTCTTTTGGACAACTCCAAGGTTTTGGAAACTTTTTTCATTTAAAGAAATTTATTTCTTTGCAACTTCTTTCTCCCTGATTTTGGTTCTGTCCTCTGGAACCAATTAGAGAAAATCTATTCACTTCTTCATGAAACAAACTTTACAATATTTGAAGATACCTAACATGTCCACTTAAGTCATTTCTTCTCTAGACTAAATGATCAGGCTAAGCTCTTTTAACTATTCTTTTCATGGTATTGTTTTGAGTCCTCTCACTATCCTGGAATTCTTCCTATGAACACATGAAAAGTCAATGTCCCTTCTAAAATTTATACTACTATGACTACTATTACTACTACTATTATTAAATTATTATTACTAGTGTTTATAGAGAGCTTTAAAATCTACAAAGCCCTGGGGGAGGCTAGGTGGCGCACTGGCCCTGGAGTGAGGAGGACCTGAGTTCAAATCCGACCTCAGATGCTTGACACACTTACTAGCTGTGTGACATTGGGCAGGTCACTTAACCCCAATTGCCCTCCAAAAAATCTACTAAATCCTAGTTTTCAAGTTCTGCCTCTTTCCCTGAAGCACTATGGTCCATAATATTCTCTCCCACCCCTGAACTTCCATAATACTTATTGATCATGACATTTTCTTTAGCATACAGAAAACTGCCTTATGACATCTTTTGGGCTTCTGACACAAGAAGGTTACACATTATTCAATACATCAAAGTTCATACAGCATTCAGGTTTTTTTTCATTTCTAGTTCTTTCTTCCTCATTTTATGAACAGAACAATTTCTCCCAATTCCTTTGGTCACTAAAAAAAAAAAAAACAACAACAAAGTCATGTCTTTCTGGTCTTCAGATCAATCTTGGGTCAAAACTATTTTTTGTTCCATTTAAGTCCAGTTTTTCTGGCCTACTGAGGTTCCATCCAAAGAATTAACCCTATTTCATTTTTTCCATCATAAGAATACATAGGCGTCAGGGCAGCTAGATGGCACAGTGAATAGAGCACCGGCCCTGGAGTCAGGAGGACTTGAGTTTAAATCTGATCTCAGACACTTAACACTTACTAGCTGTGTGACCTTGGGCAAGTCACTTAACCCTAATTGCCCTGCCTTCCCCTCTCTGAAAAGGAAAAAAATGCATAGGCACCTAAATTGTTCCTCTTATTGTCATTTTCTTTTGCTCTAAAAGATTTTTTCACTTCTTTATAAAACTTTATTTCCACATTATACATATTTATATACTTATATATATGTATGTGTGTGTGTGTGTATATATATAATTTCTTTACTGTGCATATAACCTACCAATGTGTATCACAATTATTCCATGCCTTCATAGACTACTTCATGAACTGAGAAGGAAGCAAAAAATGTATCTTTCAGTGACCTTGTGACAAATTCCTTTGTACCTAGTTAGACAGATCTTCAGACAAAAACACATCCATCAGCAAGCTCATTGAAAGCCTTTTCAGCTTGGTGGGACTGGTCAGAATTTGTCTTCTTCATAGCCTTTGAAAAGCATTGTCACCTCTAATACCTTGATAAAGCATCAGAGGAAGAGATACATGGAGAATTTTGTTATTTCTCTAGAAGGCTCAAGTTTCTTTAAAACTCTGATATCACTTTCAGCCTCTATCCCTGGTTTCTATAAACCTTTAAGAATCATCTCTCTCAGGAACAATTCTCTTGTTCTATCATTCTATCACCTGCTAGTACCTTCCTTTCTATGACTACTTTCCATCTATTCTATACATATCTTGCATATAATTATTTATTTACATGTTGTCTCTACCATTACAATACAAGCTCCTTGAGAACAGGGATTATTTTCATTTTTTCTTTGTATTCTTAGTGCACAGCACAGTACCTGGCATATAGTAAGAACTTTTATAAATGCTTGTTGATCATTTTTTTTTTTTGCTTGATTGAGCCTTTCCCAGTATCAGTATTAGCATGATTATTTACATCTCTAAAAACCAAGTTCATCTGATCCAGCCCCAGACTAGGGATTCCCAAACTCAATCCACATAAATTGTAGGGGAAAGCTTTATGACTTTTATGCCATATTAAAACACTAAGATCCTGTCTCCACCCCCCCCCCAAATTATATCATTCAGTCTTTTGTTCCTCTAGATAGGACTGGCCTTAACTGTTTAGCAACAGGGGCTGAAAAGTTTGGAATACCTGCTTCAAACAATATTCTCACTGTCAAACTACTCAAAGAGGCAGTTAGGTGATACAGTGATACACTGAGCTTGGTGTCAGGAACTTAAATTCATATCCAACCTTAGATACTTTCTCTCTGAATTTTAAGCATGCCTGAACGGTTTGATAATGATGATTCTCACTTGGGCCAGTGATTAACTTAACAATAAACTCAATTTAAGGACACCAAAAACACTCTTCTTTCCCCAGCCAAATATAGTATCCAAATAGAACCATAGCCCTGCAGTAGACATAATTCACTTAAGACACTTTTCAGGCAGAGAAAGCATCATCTCAGAGAGGAGTGGGTGATATAAAAACACAAGGCAGTAGAAAAGTCCAATTTTCACTTTGTTATGCTGCTCAGCACCGTGCTTACTAGGTTCTAAATTGAATATTATGGAGAGCTATATTTTCAGAATTAGCTTAGCTGAATAAGGGAGCAAAGCATAAAATTGAAAATGGAAGGGAAACAACAAAATAGCTCTACATTTTCTATCTGAAAACCTTTGACCAATGGACCTTTTTTTATTTTATCTTATTTAAGTCCTTTACAATTCTAGGTGTTGTGCTTTGTATAATGAGTTGACCTGAAATGCAGTCATCTAGGAGATAAAACAGGCTCTTCTGACTCTGTGAGAGCATATTTATTATTTTTTTTCTTTTGAAATTTAATTTTAATTTTTCATTTGACAAAAATCTTTTTTCTCTCCCTCCAGCCTTCCTCATTGAAAATAAAAACAAATAGACAAAATCTTTGTAACAAATGTGAATAGTCAGGTAAAACACATTCTTGCATCGACTGTGTATTCTTTTTTAAAGTCTCATTCTGTACCCTGAATTCATCACCTCTCTACCAGAAGGTGGGTATCATACTTCATAACCATCTTCTGGAATTGATGGTTGGTCATTTCATTGACAGGAAAATAGCATACTTACTAACCCATATGAATAGAATTTACTCACTACTTTCCCACTTGCTCAACAAATTCTAGATAATATTTTCTGTGCCCATTATAAATAATTTGCTTTTTATAGGGCCAGAAGAGACTATTAGTTTGGGGTTTGTGGGCATGATTTTTTTTAAAGACAAGGATTCAGTTCCCACATGGAAAGAATTTAACACATAATTCATTTAGACCAAATCTCAAACTACAAAATCTTATCTATTTTCTCAGATTAGAATTCTCAGATTGAAAAATGGTTTGGTACAGAGGAAAGAGCAGGAATGGGTCTGGAGAAAGAAGACCTGAGTTTGGCTCCCACCTCTGTCACCTACTACTTTACTGCCCGTGTGACCCAGAGCAAATTACTTAACTTTTCTTGGCTTGCATTTCCTCATCTATAAAAATGAAATAATTGGTCTAGCCAACCATTGAAGTGTCTCCCAGCTTGAAATAAATGATCCTATGAATCTTGGCAAGTCTCTTCTGGCAGTATAAACCAAGGTCCTGAATTAATCAATCATTAGCATTAAGTTATTTTGACATATAATAGGTAGAGCTCATTTCACTCTTCACAGTAGAGGGGAGTGAAGGAAAGAAAAATAGAAAGTTACATGATAACTTTATTATATATTTCAAAGGAATAGCAAGTTATGAGAGGATTCTGGAAAGATGGCAGAGTAAGTCAGAAAATTCCAGGCTAATATTTTTCTTCACAAAAGAGATAAAATAGAGTTCATGGGCCAACAGAGAGCTGGGAAAACAAATAAGAGTGAGGCAGAACATGGGGTTCTGTTGGGACAATTGAGAGGAAGAAAAGTCCCGAGACTAGATTTCCTCCCTATGAAGAATAAACACTTCCAGGCTAGGATCCACTTTAATAACAAGCCTCAAGTTGCTTAAACAACAAGTGGCAAACCCTGGGGTTAGCTGGGTTGGGAGACTGCCTCAACCCACCACAGGAACTTTAACCCCAGGACAATGAGAGGAGTTGGGCGTCTGACCTGGGTAAGATCTAGGGAGCCTCTGCTGACAAGGAACACTAGACCCAGCTGTGTTGCAGAGAACCTGGGGGCATGAAGGAAACAGCACATGACCAGTGTATGCAGAAGCAACAGGGCCACTGGTTGAGGTACTGGTTTAAATTCGAGATCAGAAGGGAGACCTGAAGAGGATCATAGGTCAGAGGCACCATTCCCTGTACCCAAGGACTAGAGGTGATTATAAAAACTAAATTATTACCAAAAAAAATGCACAGGCAAAGGAGAAAGAATTCAACCAAAGAGAGCTACTATAGGAGGAGAGAAGACTGAGGTTCACATTCAGAGGAGGATAATGAAACAAAAAACCCTCTTCTACCCCAAAGAGTAATGCTAAATTGCTACCTACCCAAAAAGAATTCACTGAAGAACTTTTTTTTTTGCTTTTTTTGGAGGGCAACTGGGGTTAAGTTACTTGCCCAAGGTCACATGGCTAGTTTTTGTGTTCATTGAAGAACTTTTAAAAGACTTTAAAAATCAATTGAGAGGGATTGAGGAAAAATTAATAATAAAAATAGTACAAGAAAAACAAGATAAGAAAGTCAACCATTTAGAAAAGGAGATCAGGGCAGCCAGGTAGTACAGCAAGTAAGAGTACCAGCTCCAGTGTCAGGATGACCTGGGGATCAAATCTGGGCTCAGACACTTAGCACCCACCCAGAAACACCTGGCTGTGTAACCTTGAGCAAGTTACTTAACCCCAATTGCTTTAAAAAAAAAAAAAAAAAAGAGATCCAGAAACTTAAGGAAGAAAATGACACTTGAAAATCAGAATTGGAAGAAAAAAATAAGAATTGGCAAGGAGAATCCAGTGAAGTTATAAGAAATGAAGAAATAAAAAACCAAAATATAAAGAATGAAAAATAGAAGAGAATGTGAAACATCTCATAAGAAAAACAATGGTTCTAGAGAGCAGACCAAGAAAAGAAAACATAAGAATAATTGGACTACCTGAAAATTCCGATCAAAAAAAGAATCTTGATACAATAATACAAGATATAATTAAAGAAAATTGTCCTGAAGCATTAGAACAAGAGGAGAAAGTAGAAATAGAAAAATCTACTAATCACCAACTGATAGAGCTTCTGCAAGGAAAACTCACAGGAATATTATAGTTAAATTCCAAAACCCCCAAATCAAGGACAAACTATTACAAACAACAAGAAAAAAATTTACATAAGACAGTAGCACAATTAGAATCACAAAAGACCTAACTTTGGCAACACTATATATTGAAAAGCAAAATAATGGGTCTCCAGTCAAAAAGATTATACCCAGCAAAGATAAGCATAATTCTGAATGAAAAAATGAAAAAAAATGGAAATTTGATCAACTGTCAGAATTTTAGGACTCTGTTAAAAACAAACCCAGAACTCAATAGATTTGACACACAAGAGCCAAGAGAAATATAAAGTACATACCAATGACCAATTACAAGGGATGAATTAAGGATAGAATGTTTACCTGTAAAATCTATGTTTAAGCTTACTAGTAATTAATTAATTATATAATATATTATAATTATATGTATATTATATATAATATTGTAATTATATTAATTATAATACAGGTAATTAATTAAGTTGCTAGTAATTAGGTAGTTTGTAAAACAGATTGGGGGAGATCTGAGTATGACATGACTTTAAAAAGTAAAGTCATTCAAGAATAGCTAAAAGTAATTATCTCTTGAGGTGCAAGACATACATGTGTGTATGTATGTATACACACATATTATGGGTAAAAACATGTATACATACATGTATGTGTATATGTATACATATAAAATATCATACATACCGATACACTCAGTTGTGTATAGAAATTTATATTACCCAACAGGGAAATAAGAGGGGAAGGGGATAAGAGAAAGGGAAGGAAGTAAGAGAGAGGGGCAGGGATGATAAAAGGCAGGGCAGCTAAAGGGAGGCTTAATGATCAGAATCAAAACACACTTTTAAGGAAGGACAGAATAAAAATAGAGAAAGAAGGATAAACAGAAGAAAATGGGATGGAGGGAAAATATACAGTTAGTAATTATAACTGTGAACATGAATGGGATGCACATACCCATAAAATAGAAGTGGATGGCAAAATGAATTAAGAACTAAAATTCAACAATATGTTTGTTTATAAGAGACACACTTGAAACAGAAAAATAGAGAGATATGTGTATATTTCTATACAAATATAGGTGTACAGATATATACATATATACAATAAAATAAAGACTGGATCAGAATCTACTATGCTTCAGCTAAAGTAGGGACAGCTAGGTGATGCAGTGAATAGAGTACCAACCCTGGAGTCAGGAGGACCTGGGTTCAGATCTGGCCTCAGACATTTAACACAAAAACTATCTGTGTGACCATGGGCAAGTCACTTAACCCCAGTTGCCCTCCAAAAAAAAAACACAAAAAAGAGAAAAAAATAGAGTAAAAAAGGCAAGGGTAACCATCATGATCTCAAATAAAGCAAAATAGAACTAATTAAAAGATATAATCAGGGAAACTACATTTTGCTAAAAGGTACCATAAACAATGAAGTAATATCAAAACATTTTACAGCGAGTTTCTCTGAGAAACTTCTCATTCCTCAAATATACAAGAAACAGAGTAAAATTTACAAAAATTAAAGCTACCCCCCAACCGATAAATAGTAAAGGGATGTGAACAGAAGAAAAAACAAAAGATTTTATAGTCATGAAAAATTCTCCAGATCACTATTGATTAGAGAAATGAAAATTAAAACAATTTTGAGATACCACCTCATGCTTATCAGAAATGACAAATGCTATAGGGGAAGAGGGAAAATAGTCACTAATGAATTGGTGGAGTTGTGAACTGGTCTAGCCAGTTTGGAGAATAATTTGTAACTATGCCCAAAGGGCTATAAAACTGTCCATACCCTTTGACCCAGAAAAACTAGGTCTGCACCCCAAAGAGATCAAAGAAAAAGGAGAAGGACCTGTATGTACAAAAATATTTATAACAGCTCTTTTTGTGGTGACAAAGAATTAGAAATTGAGGGGATGTTCATCAACTGGGGAATAGCTAAACAAGTTGTGGCATATGATTGTGATAGAGCAATATCATACTATAAGAAATGATGAGAGAGCTGGTTTCAGAAAAAAAAACATAGGAAAACCTCTATGAACTGATGAAAGAGATGGAGCAAAATCAAGAGATTCTTGTATACAAGAGATTGTACTCAGTAACAACAATATTGTAATGATGATCAACTGTGAAAAACTTAGCCACTCTGATCAATAAAATGATTCAAGACAATTCCAAAGAATTCATATCCAGAGAGAAAACTGATGAATTCTAAGTGTCACTTACTTTATTTTTCCTGCTTTTTGTGGCATGGCTAATATGGAAATATGTTTTGGATTGTTTTACATGCATATTTGATATCAGATTGGTTGCCTTTGTAATGGGTGGGGGAAGAACAGGAAGAATGGAGAGAATTTGGAACTCAATTTTTTTTAATAATGTTAACAGTAAATAAAAAATATTTTTAAAATAAGTAACAATTCACTAATAACCTAAACAATTAAAAAATGAAATGAGCTTCCATATTCTAGGACCCTGTGCAATTATCAGAGAAGAAGATAATATGTTGCTATTTATGAATACAAATACTGTTTTGTGTGCAGATTATAAAAATCTGTAGTCTTCAGGATTATGGAATTTATAGGTAGAAGAGGCTTTGGAGATGATCTAGTTCAATGGTCATTTTACAGATGCAAAAATATCAGCTTATAATGAGTAACTTGCTTATTTTTCCCTTGTCCTGGCACCATGTCTTACATGTAAAAGCTACTTAATAATGTTAATTAGATAGATTGAAATAAGGATGGTAGCAATGAAAAGCAGCATTCTGTAGTGGACAGAAGAAGACAAAATATATAGTTCTGGCAACATGTAATTGAAAAATATTTTCATGAACAAAATCAATACAGTTAGGATAAGAAGAGAAAGTGTAAATTCAGTGAAAAAGACATTATTTGCCCAAATCTCTGAAGAGGGTAAGATATGCAATACATAGGTAATATGAATTTAGGTTCATTCAATTCCATGATGGTCAGGTTATTACCACTGTTATCCACCTATGAAAGTTATGCCCTTCCCTATGCCATCCACAATCTGAATCTGTCTATGACTTGATAGACTATCTCATGAAGATCATGACCAAGAGAGGATATAGTTTTGCCACCACAGCCAAGAGGAAAATTGTGCATGATATCAAGGAAAAACTATGTTTCATAGCCCTAGACTTCAAGCAGGAGATGGCTGCCGATGCATCTAGTTCTTCTCTGGAAAAGAGCCATGAACTCCCTGATGATCAGGTTATCACCACAGGGAATGAGAGGTTCAGGCTCCCAGAAACTGAGATTTGAGCTGAGGTTTCAATGAAGCCAGGGAAGCCAGTAGGTAAAGTTAGGAGGGAAAGCATTACAGGCATGGAGTTAGGAGATGTGCCAATATAAGGCATGGAGTTAGGAGATGTGCAGGAAGGACAGGAAGATGTGAGTAGGCTGTAGCAGATAACCAATGAAAAGCTTCAAACCAGAAGCAGAATAAAAACTATCATCAAAAAGGTATCTTTTTGTTCCTTCCACTAAGAGGAAGTAGACAGGTCATAAAGCAAGGGTTAAAGACCATAGAATTAGAGCTAGAAGGGATCCTATAGGTCATCCAGTTCAACTCCAGGAAACTGAGGTCCAGTGAGAGTAAGCGTCTTGTGACAAGTAACATAGGCAATAAGTAGCAGAGCTAGGTTTCAAATTTAGATCCTATGACATGATGTTCATTGTTCTTACTGCTCTTACTGGACCACACTGCTTGCCTAATAACAAGTGGAAACTCTGTATCCTATATCCATAGACATGTAATGTTAAAAGACCTAGGAGAAAGTCCCCAGGATGTTGGGTAGACCTCCCCAGAGGATCTAGGGGAAGATGTGGACAAGAATTGAACAGAAGGTACATATAGCTAGCAGCCTGTACCATTAGAGAAAGAATCCAAACCCATGATCTCACAGATCCATGGAAATATCTATGAATAGGATCATTTGGAGAACTTCTAAAGGGAATCCTGGTTTCATTTGGATTTGATCCACAGTATCTAACTGGTGACCGACCACCTTTGGTGTACAGATGTTTCCCTGTTTAACATGTTGGTGGATGTCTATGATCAGCAGATGACTTAGTAAATTTATCTCCATAGTATCATCTGTCAGAGATTCTTAGTTTTAATGTAAACCTTGGAGATGTTTTGTCTGTGAAGAGACTTCAGAAAGGTGACATTTGTTCTATCAAATCAAATGCTTTCTTCCAAAATCAATAAATAATAGACAATGTGGGATTATGCATTCTCTGCACTTCTCAGTCAGCTGCTTTAGGACAGCAAGTTCCTTTGCAGATAGTTCATCAATTCTTCAAGGAGCCAAGATTTCCTTAGAGGGATTCATGAGAGCACAACTTGATAATAAGTATCTTGAGTATCCATGGATGAAAAATTCCCTCTGAAGAACGGAAAAATCTCCCAAGAATTGAAATCACAATTAACACATCCAAAAAAATATATATATATATATATATGACCAGAAGCCATTCCCTAATAGATAAGTGATATAAGGATATTAACAAACAGTTCTGAGAAGAAAAACTATAACCTGTTAATAACCATATGAAAGAATTCTCCAAATTGTTAATAAGAGAAATGAAAATCAAAACAACCTTGAAATTTCACTACACCCAGCAAATTGGCAAATATGGGAATAGTAAATGTTGGAGGAGTTGTAGAAAGACAAGCTCATTAAAAGAGGAATTATTGTTGGAATTGTGAATTATTTGTTGTTCAGTCATTCAGTGATGTTCAACTCTTTATTACTACATGGACAGCATGACAATACTGTTCATGGGATTTTCTTGTGAAATATACTGCAATGGATAGTTTTTTGGACGAGGAAACTGAATCAAACAGGTGTAAGGGTGATGGGATTTAAAGATCTTCCATGCCCCATTGGACTTGCTGACGTAGCAGGAAGGGGCGGAGCAAGAAGAAGCAGAAGCAAAACTAGAGTTCCTGCGGTGGCTAGCAGTGGTGGCAATGGCGGTGGCAGCAGCAGCAGAGGCAGCGGTGGTGGCAGTGCGAAGCCCTTTTTGAGTCAGCCAGAATTTCTGCTAAGGACTCCTGCTGAGCACAGCCAGGGGCAGGAGCTGCTGGGAGCGCGCTTCCGGGACACTGGGTGGTTGCTGTGAGTGGGGAGAGGAGGACCTTTGCCTGAGGTAGCCTGTTCTGTTTTAAAGACTTGAGAATGGGGATGCTTTCTATTTTATCTACCTGTGCCAATTTCATAACTACTCTGATGGCTTTCACTTTCTGGTTTTGGGACTCAGTCTTTTGGTATCTTAATAAATTTTCTAGCTTATTCCCCCATATGACAAGCATGATGTATTTTGTGATGGATAATTATATCAGCATATCTGTAATTTCCATAGGCATTGTGAATATGGCATTGCTGATACAACAGGTTAAGTGACTTGCCCAAGGTCACACAGCTAGTAAGTGTCTGAGGCTGAATCTAAACTCAGTTCTTCCTGACTCTATGCCCAGCACTCTCTACTGAGCCATCTAGCTGCCTCAAAAATAAAGATATTCTCCAATAAATGGCCTTTCTGTGAGTGGCTTCAGTTGAGAGAAGATTAATGTCATATAATAATAATAGCAACAATAATAATAATGATATCTAGCAATTATATAGTACTGAAAGTTTTGCAAAACACTTTATAAATATTATCTCATTTTATCTCTACAACAACCCTAGGAGGTAAGTACTATTATTAATCCCCATTTTAAAGATGAGGAAATAGACATAACCAGAGGTTAGGTGACTTGCCCAGAGTCACCCAACTGGCAAGTGTCTTAAGACTAGATTTGAACTCAGGTCTTCCTGACTCCAGGCCCAGTACTCTATCCCCTGCACCACATAGCTTCAAACATCTAGCTCCAGAATTAAAATATTTGACTAACACTGAGGACACCCACATCCCATTGGCACCTCTTCTCTGTTCAGACATTCTTAGACAAGTGCCCCACCCTGCTTCAGTTATTGCCTCTAGAATAGAGAGGCCCTCTGACCCTGGAGCCAGAGACTATTGTTGGTCACAAGTTTCAAGCTCTCTCTTCTCTAGCATTAATATATAGACCCTTATTCATACCAAATGGATAAAAACAGATAAGGCTATCTGTGAGATTGTCATCCACCTAGCAATATTACTTGATCTCTTCACCTTCATCCTCTCTTCTCTCTGCTTTAATAACACTATTCTATTTACATTCACTCTGAGCCATCAGGGCATAAGGTCTCCCACTGAATCCAGTGTCATCTGCAATCATCCTGATCTCTATCTGGCCACTGGACCCAGATGGCTCTGGAGAAGAAAGTGAGGCTGGTGACTTTGCACAGCCCTCCTTCATTCACATTAAAGTCAACCATAAGTCATGGCATCATCTTCCTGATGTCATGGTCTTTGAGAATGAAGGACAAACCACACAATACCACTATTCTGGTACTGATTCTCCTCCTACCTGCATGACCACTCCTCATTCTCCTTTGCTGGGTCACCCAGGTCATGTCCACTAACCATCAGCTCCACCCCTCTAATCTCCCACCCAGGGCTTTGCCCTATGCCATCTTCTCTTCTCCCTCTGTATTGTTTCTCTTGGTGATCTCATCAGATCTCAGCTCTATGCTGGTGATCCTCAAATCTACTTATCCAACTCTAATCTCTCTCCTAAGGGCCAGATTCCCATCTCCAACTGCCTATTGGATATGTAGAACTGATATCCTCTAGACATCTTAAACTCAACATGTCCAGAATGAACTCATTATCTTTGCCCAAAGCCTTCCCTTCTTCCTAACTTCCCCGTTACTGTCAAGGGAACCACAGTCCTCTTAGTTAACCAGACTTACAACCAAGGTATAATCCCTATGTTCTCATTCTAACTCCTCCATATCCAAACTGTTGCCAAGGTCTATGGATTTTACCTTCTCAGAATCTATTGGATACATCCTTTTTTTCCCTCTAATATTGCCACCACCGTGGTGATGGCAGGCCTTTATCACCTCATGCCTGTACTATTACAATAACCTTCTGGGTGGTCTCCCAACCTCACGCCTCTTCCTTCTCCAGTCCATCGTCCATTCAATCATGTAATTAATTAATTAGTTAATCTTCCTAAAGTGCAAATCTGATTAAACTCTGCCCCATGCAATGAATGATTTCCAATGCTTCTTATCACCTTTAGGATCTCATGTCAAATCCTCTGTTTGGCATTCAAAACCCTTCATAACCTGCCCCCCTCCTACCTTTCCAGTATGCTTAAAGCTTCTTCACCCCTACAGATTCTGTGATCCAATTAACTCTGCTGTTCCTCAAATAAAATGCTCCATCGCCTGACTAGTTATTTTCCCTGGCTGGCCCCCATGCCAGAAATTTTCTCCCTTCTCAACTCTGCCTCCTGGCTTCCGTGGTTTCCTTCAAGACCCAGCTAAAATCCCCTTCTACAAGAAACCTTTCCTGACACCTTCCCTTTAATGCTAGTGCCTTGTCTCTTTTGATTATCTCCAATTAATCCTGAATATATTTTGTTTGAAAACAGTTGTTTGCATGCTGTCTCCCCATTAGATTGTGAGATCCATGAGAACAGAATCTGTTTTTGCCTTTCTTTGTACCCCTAGAAATTGGTGTGGTACTTGGCATATAGGAAGCATAAATACTCATTAACTGACAACAACCTCTGGCTCAAAGAGTATGAACATTTTAGCCACTTCAACAGCTCTTTTTCTTAACCACAATATGATTTTGTTTTTGACTTTGTTTTTTTCTCAAAATCTTTCTTTTCCAGGCAGCTAGGTGGCACAGTGAATAGAGCACTGGCCCTGGAGTCAGGAGGACCTGAGTTCAAATCTGACCTCGGACACTTAACACAAAAACTAGCCATGTGACCTTGAGCAAGTCACTTAACCCCAATTGCCTTATCTTCCCCCCCCCAAAAAAAGCAAAAAAAATCTTTCTTTTTATCTTATTTTAATTTTTGTAGCTTATTTTTCTCAATATCTTTCTCTTTTACCAGTCTCCTTAGGCACTAATGTTTGTTCATATTCCATAAATATAAATACTTGTAATAGTTACCCATGGTCCTTTCATTGTTTTGATATAAATAAGGGACAGGGCATTAAGTGTAGTTCTTAGATTTGCTATTTTAGCTTTAGTTTATTACCAAAATAAAAACCAAAAATATTAAAGAGAAAAATTATTTTTCCTTGATATCATTAATGCGCTTTACAAAAAAATCCAACTACCAGCACCTTAAAAATTCCTTTGGGGAAAAAAATGCTTTCTTTGTTTTGAAATCATAGCTACCAGAGATCATCTTTTTGTAGCAGTTTCTGTATTTCACAGACTTAGAATAACAAAATTAACAGTATCAAGCATGGAACAAAAGAAGATACTGTTTAATGATTATTCTTTTCTCTTGAGGTTATTTAGTTTTCTCAGCAAGCAAAGGTAGCTAGAAGCTTTCTCACTAACAGTTCATAGTTCTGTGCTGATTGATGCCTTGATGAATTTAAAAGCGTCATTTACTTTGTCACTGATTATTGCAATTACTCTGTCCCTGGCTTTACTGTTTCTGTAATGTGCTCTTTGATCTCGGGCAAAACCATTTCACTTGTGTAGACCTTGGTTCTCTCCTCTGGTAAATATATGGAGATTACTAGATGATTTCTAGAATCCCTTACAGCCCTGATAATCTGTGTTCTAAAGTTCCTTCTACCTTGGATGTTTCAAGTTGCATGTTCTAAGGTCCCCTTCTGGAATAAAATGTTCTAATTCTGTGTGCCTATGTGTAAAGAAGCCAAGATTTTCCATCTATCAAAAAGCTATTTAATTTCCAGCCTAGTCAGGTCTGGCTCACTAGATGCCTTCACAGCTGGTCATGAATTATTTCTCAGTTGGGGACATCAGTAGAGACCTCAAGACCTTTAAAAGGGCTGATACAAACATGCTACAGCAATAGCTAACTTTTATAGAGTTTTTTACAGATGTTATAAAGCATTCTGCTCACATCAATCTTCTGAGCTATGTAAGCACAAGAATTATTCCCATTTTGAGCATGAGAAAACTGGGGCACAAAGAAATGTCACCTGAATGTTGATGACACAATTATCAATTGTCAATTTTGTAGATTCTATCTACCATTTCTATCTATCATGAAGCTATTGTTCAGTCCTCTTCCTACCATGTCATATTAATAGGAATTAATAGGAAAGCTACAGTTGTGGATGCCTTTTATGGGTAAAGGGAATAATTTCCTATCATTATTGAAAAATAATTTAATTTGGAAGGTTGGGGAAATGGAATCCCTGCTACTAAACCAAAAATTAAATGTGTTCAATGGTTCTTGGGAATTAAGGCTATTTCAAGGAGGACAAGTCTCAGGGTTTGGGAATTTAGCAATTGTTTTCCAGAAGACTTATTGGTGACGCCTACAACTTTTCACATCATCATTATCCCTACCCTATCACTAGCAAAAGAGAGAAACAGAGGCAGAGACACAGAAAGAGAGAATAAGACAGTCAGAAAAACAGATAGAGAAATCAGACCTCCCACCTTATCAGCAATACGATCAGCTATAATAAACCACTCACTTACTTTGAGGGACCCATGATCTCATTAATGTTAACTCTCTTTCCATCAATGTAGATTATAACCCTGTTCTGCTTTCTCATCCCATGAAGTTCTTGTTCACTAAATTTCCCATAGAGGATCCAACCAATATCCTAGAAGTCTTCATCAGGTTTGTTTGTTATTGGGTTTTTGTTTTTTTTTTTTTTTTAACATTCTATGGGTACCAGTGCAAAACTCTGACTGTCCATCTTTCACTTGCCACTTTGTCTAGCTAACCTCCTTTTTCCAGTCATTCTTGGACTTTGTTGAAATATTTTATAGTTCTCATAAGCAGGTCATCATTGTTAACATGAAGAATACTACACATACCCATCACTATCTTTAGGTCATCTGTCATATTGATTCTTCTAAAATTATGACATTCCTGGTTCACAGTCATATAGAATGATTAGTATTAAAAAGATGACATTGTGGCAAGGCTTGGGGTTATTGAGAACAATCTATAGAATAGGTTTAAATAGGCTTACCTGCTACAAGTAACATGTGATTTTATAGTTTATAATCAATTTTCATATATTTTATGTTTATAGAACATTTCAAAAGCATTGTTTCATTTTCTCTTCACAATAACTCCATGAAATATTAAGTATAATTGTCCACACTTTAGAGAAGAAATGGAGCCTCTTGGAATTTAAGGATTTACCCAAGGCCACAGGTAATAAGCACCAGGGATGGGACTCAAGCACAGGTACTCTAATTCCAAGCTCAGTGTCTTTCCTACTTACTGTCTTCATTTGATCTTCACAGTAATCCCATGAAGTCAGAAGGACAGAAAGGCAACCTGGGTTCAAATCCTGCCATACATATTTATGACACTAGGCAAATCATTTAACTTTTCTGTTGAAGTAGGTGGCTCAGTGGATAGAGCACTGGGCCTGGAATCAGGAAGATCTGAGTTCAAAACTAACATCAGACTTTAGCTGCATGTACCTGGATTCCCTCTGCCTCAGTTTTTTTTAAACTGCTGTTTGGCCTTCATTTTTGAAGACCAATGACCTCCAGGATGATGACTTGTGCCCAAGTTTCACAAAGTCATCAGCCTCACTCTCTCTTCCAACGTCATCAAAGTCCAGAGACAAGAAAAAAGTCAAGATGACTGGTGATGACCCAGGATACAGTGGATGACCTTGGCATCTTGATGTCTGACCAAGTGTAGCACCAATCCAATATTTACACCATCCATGATCACGAAAAAGACCATAACTATAAATATCGCATGACATTTGATCGCAAAATATACCAGATTCTCCAAGTAGAGGACAGAACTGAAGTATTTCTTTAGACACCAGAAAACCAAATCTCAAAACCAGTAAGATGATTCCATCATAGTACCAAAGATATTCGGAACCCATAATAACACTGAGAGCCACAGCATCCTTCAGCCTTCCCACAAACCAATACAAGATCAATATTTAGTCACAAACCTCTCTATCTCCTTAATGAGCATCTTCTCTCCCCTACCATCCTGCTAGCTCTGACCAGCTTCCTGTGGGCTTTGCTTTCCTTCAGCAAACTCCTCTCACCACAGGCTCCATGTGACTATATTTAGACTATTAGGGGATAGAGTTTATCTTCACAGCAGGGAAGATTCCTGTGGTCTCTGCTGCACCCTTCAGCAAATTCCCTCCATCACAGGCTCCATGTGATTACATTCAGTCTATTGGGGGCAGGGTTTACTTTCAAAGCAAGGGAGGTCTTCAAACTCCCTCTTAGGTCTGTTAAGGGGCAGGGAAGATCTTCAAATTCCCATTCTCATTACATTTGGCCCCAAGATCTTTCATGTCCCTTACATAGCAAAAATACATTAACAATAAATGAGAGTTTAGGGATAACTGGTGAGAAAACTGGTGTCAATATAACTTTGCAACAATATAACAGCAATAATAGAAAAACTTTGCAAATAAAACAATAGCTTATGGTGGGGGCTTGGGCACAAGCACACCATCCTTCTCCCCTTAAATGAATCAGACTCAAAATCTTGGGGTAAGGGGCAAAGGTCTCTTATCCAAAGCTACTTCAAGCTGAAATTGGACATAGAGCTGTGTCCCTGCCCCCAAGAGGTCCCATTTGAGAATTCAGTTCTTTAGCTGTCATCTGGAGCTTGGTCAATGCTAGGTTCAGAAGGTCTCATTTGAAAGGTCAGTTCTTTAACTGGCATCTGGAGCTCAGTCAATTCCACATCCAGAGGTGGCACATCACAGTCATGGACAAGGGGTGACATCCAGCTTAAGCAATCAGTTATCTGCAGGTGGAGGGTACCAATCCTGCAGAAAACAAATCTTGCAAACAAGTTTAACATACAAAAAATCAAAAAGAGACAAATATAGGGTCAGCCGTGCCTCTAGAGTCCATGAATTCACTATCATAACCTCATTCACAACAGAATATATTACACTGTCCTCCTTGCTCTATTCCAGTGGCTTGATATACTGCCACAAGCTCAGCACATTGACCACTTCCACCTATCTCAGAACTTTCTTTAATCTGAGTCTCCCTGAAGTTGTGACAAACTTGGATAGATTGTTTCAGAAGCATCTGTAGGGGCAGTTCTCACTTCTCTGTTCCATCTGACATCAAGCCCATTTTCTTGATACATTTTGTATAGTTTATTAGTCGGAATGCCATAAATTTTTCTAAAATCAACCCCTGCTCTCAATAGAGCAATAAACAGTTCTTTTCTTGGCAATCTATTCTGATTTTGAATCCACTGACTATTTATTCTTCTCTCTCAAGGAAATTTATCATTTTCCCATTCTCCTAAATCTCTTAGCTGTGAAATCTTATCCAGCACCTCTGAAACAGGGTGCCCTGTTTCACCAATTAGTAGAGTCAAAGGTAGGGGTTTGTAAGCAGGAGGAGCTGTCTTCACCATGATATTTCTATGAGGAACTGCTAAGTCTCCAAACATGATAGCAATTTTCATTACTTCTTCTTTCAACTTTCTCATTGTATGGGTCAGAAGACCACTCACCCAAAATGACTCAGAAACTTCTCAAGGTAGAAGCAAAAACTTTATTACCATCTTTCTCGAGAAAGGGAGTCCCCAAATCCAACAAAAAGTCAGAAGAGAGGAGAGCACTACAGAAGGCAAAAGCAAGATTATAAAGCTTTAATGTAGGATAATCCCTAAACTAGAATGTAGGGATTCCACACCTTTCCACTGTCCCACCTTATCATTGGTTGGTAAGGCAAGCTCACAATCTTCTTATTAATGCCAACCAATAGGAACAAAGCCTTCTCCATCCATTACCATAAATATTACTAATGAGACTCTAATATCGTTAGATAAAATACCTAATACATGAGGTCTACTACCCAAGTGCATTAACAACCCCAGAATTCTGAACCCCCTTCAATCCAACCTAGATGTGTCCTTATCTGGGCCTGAGTATCCCAAGGCCACTGTCTGCTTTCTGATTGGTCAAATCCACCTGCTGCTGCCAACTCCTTTTATTCTACATTATTTCATTTTTAGTATTATCTAGGAGTTCTCTGGGAACTGGGAACTGTAGCAGCAAGCACCCTAGCATACCCAGGGTAGCTATCAACACAGGTTCTTAGATCTGCTTTTCTAAAGGAAAGATATTCAAAATGGGTTAACAATCTTGCTTTAATCAGATATATGTAATTTACCTAGTTCAGGGGAAAAAGGTCAGCACCCTAAACTTCAGAGAATACAAACAAAATACAAACAAGTTACAAGCAGAAGTTACAAGCAGCAGACAGGCTTCCAACTGTCTGACCATTACATCCATACCTAGTCAGCTACCAGAGAGGGAAGCACCAATATCTGGGTTTTCAAAGCCAGGGAGCTCAACGGCTGCCCAGAGTCTCATCTGGTCAAATCATACAACTCTCCTCAAAGTGAGCTCCAAAACACAATCTCACATCAGGGTATATATAGCCTTCTCCTGGCTCAGGGAATGTCACAACCCTCTTGACCCACTGCCCAATCACACAGCACCAAGATGTGGGCATTCCTGAATACCAAGCCTCCCACCACAGGCTCAATGTGACCACATTCAGCCTATTAGGGGACAGAGTATATTTTCAAATCAAGGAAGGTTCTCAGAGTCACTTAAGCCTATCAAAGGGCCTAGGGGCAGGGAAAATCTTAAATTCCTATTCCCATAACAGGAACCCAACTTCTTCCCAAGGCTACTGCCTCAACTCTTCCCAAGGCTACTGTCTGGTACTTCTTATCAGTAGTCTTGTTTCAGCAATTCTTGCAGTTCTATAGAAACTTAACCCTTTGCTACCTCTCACCCTACCATTACTTTCCCCAAACTAAAAACACTTCTAATTTGGTCTCAATAGTTAATCCAATCAATTGTATTAATACTCAATAGCTCTTACATTGCTTTGAAATACACAATGACATATACATACACACACACACACACACACACACACACACACACATATATATATATATATATATATATATATGGGGAAACAATACTGAACTTAGTTACAAAGTATAAGGAAGTAATAAGAATGTATGTAGGATATTCAGAATGAGAAAACTTCCCTGCAAGTTATCCCTCACATCATGCAGTCTCTAAGTGAATACCAGAGTCTGTCTCCACTAGGCCACATAGAATCAGTGGGATAAATTCTATTGCATCCAGCAGCAGCTAAAGCTAACAGATTGGTCATGTTATTACCTCCTGCTAAATGAAAGTCTCTAAAAGCTTGCTGAACAAAAGGATTCTGACAAATACTTATAAATTTCAAGCAATCCACCCTATCACTACACCAGCAGCTCCTTCATCACTGATTCTTACCAGCCAAGACACGAAGGATTCTCCCATCCTTTGGGTGAATCTGCTCAAAATATCAGCAATCTCCTGTTGAGTGAAATCCTCAAATATCTCCTTGGATACTGCTTGCCCTCCCTGACTCTCCTGCCTTCTTCTCAGTATGGGGTGAGCTTTTGCCCGCTGTGAAACTTCACCATGAAACAATGTATCATTCAGTAACATTATATCACTCTCCTGGCAGTTGTTGTCATAGCAACTAGGTTCAGACTCTACCAAAGCTGCTGCATGAACTTTCTTCCTGTTACTTTTTCTCTCCTTTTTCTGAGCCAAATTTGCAACAGCCCTCTCTGCTTCCAATTGAGGCTCTCCAGTTCTCTCTCCTACCACCTGATACTCAGCTTGCTCTCCTAAAGGGGTGCTCAAATTCTGGCACTTAGCCAATTCTTGTCACAGCTTGTCTCTGCTTTCACACACAAAATGGTAGCCTATTAATAAAACCCAGCCTCTTCTACTCACTGCTTCCAGCTCTCTCCCAGGTTTTATTGATATTCTTTGCAAACATGTTTCTAAATCTCTAGGTTCTCCCAGCTGTAGCCTCTTGTTCCCATTTTTCACAGAGCCCTATATTTTTTTTTACCTCTCCCTTGCTAAGGAGGTATAATGCAAATCCTCCCATCCTGGGATAGCCATTTCGTCTTCTAAATCCCTTCTGCCTCCAACTAGAGGTTTGATATTATGCAATCCCATCCTCATCACCAAATGTAGTGCCAATGTAACATTTACAGCACCCACGATCACAATAAAGACCATAACTATAAATATTGCATGATGTTTGATCACAAAATATACCGGATTCTCCAGGTAGAAGATAGAACTGAAGCATTTATTTAGACACCAGAAAACGAATCCCAAAACCAGTAAGCCAATTCCATCATAGTACCAAAGATATTCAAAATCCATAATAATGCTGAGAGCCACAGCATCCTTCAGTCTTCCCACAAACCAATACAAGATCAACGTTTACTCACAAACATTTCTTTCTCTTTAATGAGCATCTTCTCTCCCCCAACATCTGGCTACTGACCAGCTTTCTGTGGGCTCTGCTTCCCTTCATCAAATTCCCTCCATCACAGGCTCCATGTGATTACATTTAGTCTATTAGGGGGCAGAGTTTACTTTCAAAGCAGGGGAGGTCTTCAAACTCCCCCCTAGGTCTATTAAGGTACAGGGAAGATCTTTCCATTCTCATTACACTAAGCTCTAAGCACTCCACATTGCCTGCTTCAGCTACCTTTGTGGCTGTTGGAACAAATTGTTCTCACCCTCCCATTCTGCCTAGAGAAGTCTTCATATGCTTGGGGTAAACACCCACCTAACTCACCAATGTGTTTGAGGTCTGTCAGTTACCCACATCCTGGTTTGGCCCATCTGCCTAGAGGGTTTTATTGGGATGTGACTGCTGGGCATACTATAGCTCCTTAGAGCCATAGGTGAGAGCTGGGTGAAAGGTGGACGCCAAAAGTAAATGAACAGCCTTGTAAAGGGCTCTGCAAGCCATCACACCAGAGGTGTTAGCTCTCCCTGAACACCTCTCTTTAACTAAAACAGGAACCAAAAGAAAACCAACTTCACAGGGTTGGTGTGAGGATCAAATGGGGTAACATTTGTAAAGCACTTAGCACAAAATCTGGCACATAGTAGGCACCTCATAAATGTTTGTTCCCTTTGGATTTGATCACCTCTGAGGTCTCTTTCAGCTCTAAATCTATGAAATTATGATTATCACCTCTTCATAGATGAGAAAACCAAGGCTTAAAGAGGTTTTAATTAGGTAAGAACAGAGGATTAGCATCTGAAAGTAGGAGACAAGTTATTTGCATCCTGATAGCATGGCATACTGGACAGCAGTCCAGCCTTGGAGTCAGGAAGACCAAAGTTCAAGTCGTCCCTCTGATACATGCTTCCTTTATGATTTACGCTCCCAGGATATGAGCCTGTTCTCTAAGACAGATAGCCAGGGAACATAATGGATATGACACTGGGCCTGGAGTTAGAAAGTTCTGAATTCAAATCTTGCCTCAGAATCTTATTAGTTTTGTGACCCTGGACAAGTCACTTAAATCTCTATTTGCCTCAGTTTCCTCGTCTATAAAATGGGGGTGATAATAACATTTTCCTCTCAGGATTGTTGTGAGAATCAAATAATAATTGTAAAGTTTAGAACAGAGCCTGGGATATAGCAAGTGTTATATAAATGCTAGTGATAATGACAATGAAAACGATGATGACCAGTTAGAGATGAAAGCTTCAACACTTCAGAATCTATATGAAATACCTATGAAATCATAAATCTGTCAAAAAAACAAATGAAAGGAAGAAACTTTGAAAGACATTATCTATATTATCTTGGGCAAGTTAATACTCCATGTTTCCTTATCTGTGAAGTTTAATCAGTTCAATGATCTCTAAGTCCCTTCTGCTTCTGAAAATTTTTAATTCTGAAGTTCATTGTATAAGGAATTTGTTAAGGAAGTGATCGATTTGATAAGCCTGCTAGGAGGTAAAGGGCAGCTATGTGGCACAACGGATCAGGAAGACCTGAGTTCAGCTCCAGACTCAGACATTTACTAGCTGTGTGACCCTGGACAAGCCACTTGATCTCTGTTTGCTTTAATCCACTACAGAAGGAAATGGCAAACCACTTCAATGTCTTTGCCAAGAAAATCTCATGGACAGTATGGTCCACTGGGGTCACAAAAAGTTGGACACAACTGAGCAACAACAGAAAGTGGCAGTAGCCAGGGAAGTGGTGGAGTACCTTAGAGAAGCTTACCCACATGGTCAAAGGTTATCTTTGGACATTACTCTTGAACTCCATGCTCCTTGTAAACAGAGATTTGAGCAAATTTGTGTCCTAGGTAGTAGGATTCTAGAATCTTTCCTTCTAGTCCCCAAAAGGTAAATTTCCTCAGTAGTAAAAGTCTTGGGGATTGACTCAAGAGTAATTCTATAATTCAAAGGTATGGAATGTTTTAAGTTCTGCTGTTGGTTGATCCTGCAACTGGTCCAGTTGCTGATCACCTTTGCTGATCTCCTACTGGACATCAGTTTTCTCTTTCTCTCCTCTTACTCTCTCTGAACCTCTCTTTTCTCTGTTAGGTAGATCACTTTACTGATTTTGTTGTCTCTGATGGGCATTTTTCACTGATGTCAGCTTCTGACTGAGTTCAAATCTTGCCTCTTTAAACCTTGGCTTTCTCACCTATGAAGAAGTGATAACAATCATAGTTTCAAAGACTTAGAGATGGAAGAGACCTCAGGGGCCATCAAATCCAACTCCTTCAGATGAAGAAACTGAAGCATGGGGGGTGGGGGAGCACCAACATTTATTAGGTGTCTACTATGTGCCAGACTATACTAAGTGCTTTACAAATGTTATCCCATTTGATCCTCACAACAACACTGTGAAGTTGGTGCTATTATGATCCCTGTTTTAGTTAAAGGGGTTTATGTGGTATTCACAGAAAACTAATACCTCTGGTGTGTTCAGAATAACCTGCCAGCCATCTCAGCTCCAGTCTGTTATGGTGTGGTAACTAGAAAACCTTCCCTGATAAGGGCAATCTGATAGCTCATACTAAGAACTAGGTCATGCTAAGCTAATAAGATAAAGTGTCCCTATGCTAAGATGAATTATTTTCTTCTTAAAGTCAGTGTTTAGGTGTGGGATCACAGTCTTTTGACCTAGATGACTTAGGGTTAGAATTTCCTTAAGATCCTCTCTTGCATGAACTGCAAATGAATTTGAGTCAAAACAAAATAAAAGTAAAGAAGATGAGGTCACTTTTCTCAATTCAGATGGCTCCCATTCCTGCCTTTGATATAGATATACATGTGTGTATATGTGTATATATACATACACATACATATATGTGTGTATATTATATATATGTATGTATTAGCAGCAGCAAAATCCTGTTTTTATGCTTCATTTTAGATAGCAAAAAGTTAGATACAACATCTAAGCAATAAATATGTTGGCTAAAGATAATGCCCACCCAGTCTAAACCTAGGATATCCCCTAAAGAAGGACAAAGGCATGTAAACAAAAATAGTCCGTTGTATTAGACTCAACAGAAATAAAAAGTAACGAGAAATATCTACCAGATATTTTTTAAAAATGGTTGAATACGGCTGTTTTGAGAATTCCACTGTACATAAACCAGAAGTTATTGAGCTCACAATAAATCTATTGTTTCCTTTTCAATTCCATAGGATTTGTCTCTTCTAAATGAATTCACTTAGCTGGTAATTGTAGTCTGAGTGTATATAAAAATGAATGAATGAATGTTTAGAATAAGTGTGTATTTGGACATATGTTTGCTATAACATAAAAATTCTTAGATAATAGACTATTACTTAATAAATATAAAAAACAATATTTTCTAGCAAAAACAAATAGTCTCCTTTGGACCATTGACTAATTTAAGAACTTTGTTCATGCAACAAGGAGCCTTTTAGACCTAGAATAGGTTTGGGATACCAGTTGTCACCATACCACTTTGAGGCCCTGTGAATAAAATAAGTTCAATAAACAGCTATCTACACTAAAGTGCTTATCCAATGTCTCAGTGTGTCATCCTAATTACTGACTCAAGGTTCTCAAAGACTATATCAGAAAGGCAGTGCCTGGCTCCATTTCTGAGAATAAAAGGGTTTCATCTAAAAAGAATTAAGCTAGCCAGTGTTGAAAGCAATAGACTTCTTTATTTGGGATGCTCTTGGACTCTAACATCAAAATCTTGGAGATTTTATACAGACACATATACATGTATAGACACATATGTAGTATATGTATGTATATATCTCATACATATACATATACGTGCATATATCTGTGTGTATATATATGCTTATAGGGGAGATAAAAATAGCAATTAAGAGATGAGAAAAGGAAAGCAGATAAATTGGACCAAGTATTTAGAGGCGATTCATGCTGACAATGAGAGAATTGTGATGGCTTTCAGGGATTATTACATTTACTAATGTGATCAGAGAACATGCTAGACTTAGTCATAACAGGAAGAAGGATTTTAGGATGGTCTAGTGAAAGGCTGCTCATGGGTCTTAACCAAACTCTTACAAGGAATCCTGGGTCCAAGTTTCGAAGCAACCCTGTTATCTTTAAGGGTCATGACAGGTCCAGAATCAGGGTACTTCTGATATTTTATACAGAGCAAAGGGACTTTGCATAGGTTGGGCCAGAAGCCTAAGAAAAGTGGGTTTAAGAAGCAAACAGGTGATGAGGAAGGAGAGATATCAGGCATAAACTACTCTTTTTAGAAAATTAGTAGTGATTCACAAAATCTCAGAGTTGTATAGGACATAAAAGCCTACAACCTGAAACTGAGTTTACAACCTGAAACTGAGCCAAAATTCTCTCCTTGACATACTTGATAAGTGGTCGTCCAGCCTTTGCTCAAAAAACTCTAATGGAGGATGTCAGCTACCTCCTGAGGCAATCTCTTCCATTTCTGAATGGTTCAATTTATCACTTTGGACGAAAATCTGCATCTTTGCAACTTCTACTCAGTTTCCAATTCTTCCCCCTGGAGTCAAAAAGAACAAGTCAAATCCTTTTTCCACATGCCCTAAAAATACTTGATATGAAAGTTATAATCTCCTTTCTACACAGTTGTTTGCTGGCAAATTTTTAACAATCAGCTCTCCAAATGTATGACACACTTTCCAGTTTAATCCCATTACATTTCATCCATTATTTTCTTAAGTGTAGGAAACCCACAAAACAATGTCAAGTACTAATTTGTCATGTTTGCCAATTTCCTAGGTGTAAATGTTCTCATTAAAATTTAACAATTAAAAGACATATGAGCTGGTTCCAACACATCCTTGCATCTGGGTCTCTGCTTATTCACACTGAACATTCTCATTTCTTTCAAATCATTCTTTTATAAACAGGATCTCAAAATATTTCCATAACCTAGTTGCTCCCTTTGGATTTTCTCTGGTTTATAGATGTCCTTCCTAAAATGTGACCCCCTAGAGCTGAACACAAAACCACAGATGTGATTTGACCAGGGTGGACTATATCAGGAACATACTCCTCCTAGTCTTAGGGACTATGCCTCCAAACATAGTCTAAAATCAATTTAGCTTTGGCGACTACCATATCACACTATGAGCTATATGAAGGTAGTAATCCATTAAAACTAATTTTTTTTAGGTAAGCTGTCATTAGGCTCACTCTCCTCCCTCGATTTTAAAGTTGATATTTTGAAACCATACATTTACATGGAATTTATATTTATTCCTATTTAATTGTCATCTTACTTAATTTGGTCCAGTGTTTGAGCTTCTTGGGCTATCTTTGAATCTTGTCTTTCTCACTTTTGTATCCTTTGATGCTTAGCACAGTGCATGGCATACAGTAGTAGCTTAATCAATATTTATTGACTGACATTCATGTCTTTATGCAGCTCTTTGATAAATATTTAAATTAGCATAACAACAAGAACAGAAAACTCCACCAGACACTTCCCTCCAAACTGACCTTGACCCAACCATGACTATCCTTTGGTTCCAGACATTCAACAATTTTGAATTCATGTAACTGCACCATAGAACAATTAGGTGAATTCATGTCTACCACATTCATTTGTCTTTTCCAGAAAAGCAACAGTATGGACCTTTTCAAGTATTTGGCTAAAATCTTGCAAATCATATCTACAGCAGTTTACTTATCTGCCAGTATAGTAGGCTTTTAAAAAAAAATAAAGCAAGGTGGCCATGACATGACCCATTTTAAAATTGTAAATAATATCATACTAAATTGTACTATACTATATCACATAATTTTGTACTATTTATGCCATGTCATTGTATCATAGGCTGTATTATATTACATTTGTATATATTTTTAGGTTTCATTTATGCTTTTTGTTTCTATATAACAAATACATACCACTCAGTGGGTCTTCTCTTGTAATACCACTCATAATAATAACAATAATAGCAACATTTAGACTAACATTAGCATCTCAAAGTTAAAATATGCAAAGCAATTTACATGTATAACCTCATTTGACAAAATAATTAAAAACCATTGGACATTGTAAGCATAGTTGACATGTGTGCAACATTATACATAGTCTCCCACCTCTGCAATAAAAGGAGGCAGATACATTTCTTCATACCCTCTTCAGGCCCAAGACTGGTCATTATAATCATACAACATTAGACTTTCTTTTATTATTCCTTTCATTTGCATTACAGTAGTGATTAATGGTCCCTTATATTGTTTTCTTGGTTTTACTTACTTTACATCACTTCACAAAAATGTTCCTTTGTGCCTTTTTTTTAACATTCTTCTTTTTTCTTACAATACAATATCACATTGTATTCATATTCCAAAATTTGTTCAACTATCACCCAACTGATGAACACCCATTTGGTTTCCAGTTCTTTCCTACCACAAATAGCGCTGCTATGAATATTTTGGCATATATGGTAATTGTATTTTTGTCTTTGGCCTCCTTGGGATATATGTCTAGAAGTGAGATCTCTGAATTAAAGAGTGTAAACCGTTTAGTCACTTTTATCACAAAATTTTAAATTGCTTTCCTGAATGATTGGAATAATTAGAGTTCTATTGACAATATAGCATCAGTCGCTCTGATAGGTGAGTTTTTGCCTTCTCTTGCCCAAAATGAGGCATCCACATCACTTCCCAGGTTCCCAAAACATGCCCCCGTTGTATGCCCTCACCTCTTCCATTATCCCTCTCTACCTCCTTTTTATGTATTATCTTCCCCCATTGAAATGTAAGCTCCTTACAGGTAGGAACTGTTTTGCTTGCTTGTGTTTATACCCCTAGCACTTAACATGTTGTCATTCAGTTGTTTCAGTCATGTCCCATTCTTTCTTGGCAAAGATACCACAGTGATTTGTCATTTCCTTCTCCATCTCATTTTATAGATGAGGAACCTGAGGCAAACAAGGTTAAGTGACTTGTCCAGGGTCACACAGCTAGTAAGTATCTGAGGCTGGATTTGAATTCAGGTCTTCCTGACTCCAGGCCTGGTGCTCTATACACTGCTCTACCTCACAGCCTTCACTTAGCATAGTAAGTCCTTAATAAATGATTTTTCATTCATTGATTCATTCAGCAACAGGCAAGAAGTGTGCCACCTTATGCTGGTCCTGTGTATTGGAATAGAAATGTCCTGCACAGAAGTGGGTGATAAAAGATGTAAGGTTTTGAGGGGGGAGGAGGGAAAGGTTTCACTTATCCCCAGAAGGTAGAAGAAGTACACGGGCACAAGATCAATAATGAAATGGAGTTAGTCCTTCACAGTCTGCCTCCAACCTACCTTTCCAGGCTTATTACTCATAATTCCCCTTCACACACCATTATGGTCCAACCAAACTGGCCTTCTTGCCATTCCTCACCCAATGCACTCTCTGTCTCATATTTTTATGCCTCTGTTTTGAGAAAGTATCTAAGCCAGTTAACTAGTTAACTCCTAACTCTCCAGACTTTACCACTCTATCTCTGCTTCCCTCTCACTTGGGAAAATCTCACCACCCCTGTGGCCTGTTTACTCCACTGGTGAGCACCTCCTGGAACCTCCATTTTGAGGAAGTTCCCAGGCCACCCATCTTTGACTTCTCTTTTGACTTTACTTCTTATTCTCTAAGTTTTGCCACCAACCCCCCTTGCTGTTTTGCCCCCTTTTATGTGTTGTCCTCCCCCATTAGAATGTAAGCTCTTTGAGGTCAAGGAATGACTCCTTTTTTGCTTATATTTATATTCCTGCCACTTAGCACAGAATTGGGCACACAAGAAGCATTTAATAAATGCTTGTTGACTTACTAGATTTTGCAAAGGCTGTGCCCCCACACCTGGAATATACTCTCTTCACCTTTGCCTCTTAGAATCCCTAGTTTCCCTCAAAGCTCATCTCAAGGAATATCATCTACAGAAGGTATTTCGTGATCTCTCTCTCACCTGGGTGACTTGTGCTTCCCATCCCCCAAAAAAATTCCCTTGTGTTTATTTGGGGGCTATATATATATATATATATATACATGAGATTTCCCCTGATAGAACTGAGCTCCTTAACAGAGATTTTCATTTTTTTATTCTTGGTATTCACATTGCTGCATACAGTGCCTGGCTCACAGTAGGTGCTTAAGAAATGCCTCTTGATTAGTTGATTGATTCACAGAAGTTCCAGAAACACAGTGAAAGAGTAAGGAAGAGAATGATAGGGAAAGCTAGAGATGACTTTTAAAATAGGGGTAAGAACATAAATAGAAGTAACTAGTGAAAAGGATCTTCACCCTGACAGATGGTTCTAAACCAGAGACCAGAAGATCTGGAGGTAGGAATTTGCTATTGCAGAGAGTGGGGGAATAACAGCAACCAGAAGTATAGATTTAAGTAGTCCCCAAGGTTCTAATTAAAATGTTGCTGTGAAGCCATCTCTACAGATAATATCTCCCAAGGTGGGACCTCCCCTCACTTGCTCTTGGTGGAGAAGGTTTATGGTAGCAGAGAGCTCATGCCAGTTCTTTAGGTTGCCCTGAGATATAGCTAGGTGTTCTCTAGCCATTTCATTTACTTTGGTTTTCAGCTTTCTCCACCGCCCCCCACCTGCCATAATCTAACCACTTTTGTTCTATCCTTCCCAGTCTGAAGATAAAACAAACAAAATACAACACCACAAATTCATTTTTTAATGAGTTCATTTATAGCCCTAGGGTGAAACTTAAAAAAAAAAAGAGTATACCTTACCATAAAGCTATCCCTCAATTCCTATATAAATCTCTTTGCTCTTTCTCTCCTGCCTTCTCACACTCCTACAAACACCATAAACACACAGGCATTCTTGAGCTAACAGTTTATCCCAGAAGGTCCATTATTATTCCTTTTCTCAGAAGAGCTTTTGAAGGAGAGGCTCTCAGTAACACCTTTCTGGAATCCATTTCCTCTGTTAAATGAGGAAGTGCTTTGTTCACTTTTACAATTGGTGATAACCTTTCAGAAACCCCTGACTTTGTCTCCTGGGATAATCCTACTGGAACATCCTACTTCAGTACTGCTTTCTGCCCCAGATTTGCCCAACAGAGAAAAAGGGGAGAAAGTTACTTTCTTCCAATTACATATCCATTTCCAATGTTTAAGGTGGAGAAAGTTGAAAAATAGCAAATGATTCAAAGAAAGGGTCAGAGGAAAGATGAAAGGAAAGTTAACTTTTGCATTTGATTGCAGGAAAAGAATTTGAAGCCAAATGGTGATTAACCCACAGAGAGGGACAAAATACCCTTTTCTGTATCACAAATAACCCAAACTAAAATTAAACCTGTTCTGTTACATAGAACTTAAACTTTGGATGAGATCTTAGAACATGGAGCATAGATTGTGAGAGATAAAATGTAGTCTAGAACAGGGAAGGACTTTATGACACAGAATGTAGAAGGAAATTTTGGAAGAAAAAATATAAAGTTTCAGAGTCTGAAATAACCTTAGAACATGAAAACATATAATCAATAAATCATCAAATATTCATTAAGCACCTAATGTACCAGCTAGTCACTGTATTAGATGATAAGAATACAATTTTTTTTAATGAATCAGTCCCTACTCTCCAGGAATTCACACTCTTTTGGGAGACACCCATTATGTTGTGAGCTACTTGAGGGCATAGACAGTCTTTTGCCCCTTTTTGTATCACCAGCGCATAACACATAGTAGTTATTTAATAAATGTTTATTGACTAATTGATGGGGAAGACAGTATGTACATATACATATAAATCCAGAATAAAGAGATATAAAATAAATACAAGATCATTAAATAGAAGCTAGATAGGGACCAGCAGTGGAGGGATTAGGAAAGATTGCAGAGAATGTGTTGGTTGAGTTAGTTTTTAAGGAAAAAGTGGAATTCTTTGAGGCAGAGTTGAATATATTTCAGGAATAGAGGATAGCCAGCTTAAATTTACAGAGATGAGAGATGGGAAGGTGGGTTCAAGTTTGGTTGAACCATAGAGTATGGGAAAAGTGAGTAATATATAATGGGGCTGGGAAGACAGATTAAGGACAGGTTAGGATGGGCTTTAAAAGCCAAACAAAAGAATTTCTATTTTATCCTAGAGGCAATAGGGAGCTACTAGAGCTAAATGAGTAAGAAAGTGACATAGATCTTCACTTAAAAGAAAATCACTTTGGTAGCTATATGGAGGATAGGTTGAAGTGGAGAATACTTTGAGTCAGGGAAATGAATTAGGAGATCATTAACATCTAGGTGAAAGGTGATAAGGGTCTCAATTAAAGCAGCTGTTGTGTGTGCAGAAAGGATCAGATCTGATAGATGTTGAAGAGGTAGAAATGCAAGGGAAGGAGAATGAGAAGGAAAGGGAAAAAATGGAGGTTGCAAAGCATGATAACTAGAAGGATGACGGTGCTTTCCATAGACACAGGGGAGTTAGGGACAGCGGAGGGTTGGGGGGGAAAGACAATGAGTTTGTCTAGTATATGTGTGTGTGTGCTATATATGTGTATGTATATGCATGTGTATATCATATATATGTATGTATGTATTTGTGTATGTATATAATTAGTGTTTTCTAATATAGAGTTTGTGATATCTCTGGGACATTGAATTATCCAACAGATTGTTGGTGATGTGGAACTGAACCTCAGGAGAAAAAGTAGGGCTGGATATACAAATCTGGGATTCAGCTTTATTAAAATGAATAATAAAACCCAAGGGAGCTGGTAAGGTCATCAAGAGAAAGAATTTAGAACAGAGGTTCTTCATCCATTTTTGACAGTCTGGTGAAGCCTATGAATGGACCCTTCTCAGGATATTGTTTTTAAATGCATAAAATAAAATACATCATGTTACAAAATAAACAAATTATAATTATTGAAAAATGTATATATAATATGTATATATTATTTATGCACGTATGTATATTTTAAAGCCAAATTCATGGACCTAGGGTTAAAAACATGAAGAAGGAAAGGGCCCAGGACGGATCTTCAGAGAATAGTCAAAGTTAGGAGCAGAATGTGGGTGATGATGCATCAAAGGAAATGGGGAAAGAGAAATCAGAGAGTTAGAAAGAGAACCATTATCATGTCAAAACTCAGAGAGAAGGAAATATCTAGGAAAAGAAAAGATGATTGATAGTGTCAAATGCAACAATAGAGGGCTAGAGGGGTAAAACTGAGGGAAAACCATCAGATTTCTCAGTGAAGAGAGCATTGGTCGAGTTGGAGAGAGTTAAAAGCCACATGGCAAAGGATTGAGGAATGGGGAGCAGAGGCAATGAGTATATACTGAGTTCTAAGAGTTTGGCTAACCATAAAATGAAAATAAAAAGGACTCCTTTTTAATGAACTTGAACTCCGGAATTGCCCAGATGCTTAGAAGTTTGTGATAATCCCATTATTTCATAGACTTTAGGGATTCCCTTTTCCTATGTAGGTCAGAGCTTCTCCATGCCTTCTCAATCAGTATAATCCTAATCGATGTCCTCTATGAATACTCCATCAGGATTTACCTACTACACCAGAGGCTTTCTTCTGGTTTCTGTATATTTGGAGGATATTTATTGTTATTGTCTATTTATTGTTTCTTATTCTCACTAGATACCCAGCTTACCCTCCACCCCTTTTCCCATCATAAATGTCCTTAATGGTGTTTTGATTTATTCGTAATGCCATCTCTTACTTACAAGTCATTTTGATTACATACTACAACCACCTTCCATCCACTAGCAACCTTTGGGTTACCTCTACCACTCATTATTCTGAACACAGTGTTTCACAATTCATAGCTCTGAGACATCGCCAGAAAAAAATAATTGGTTCTTTTAAAAAAAAATGTTGTTGTGGTTGTTGTTTCGTAATAGGGAACAGCTTATGAACACTGAAAGTGTTTTGTAGTTTGCTGGACACAATGAAACCTGCTCTCCCCTTCCTATTCCATTCTCTAATTTTCCATCTAGAGTAACTGTCCAATATATAACATGTCATAATTGGTGCAATGTGTGCTTTGTATCCATTTATTTTTCTATCATAAGTGGTTAAACATATATCTTTCAAATAATAATGGATTTCACTGAAAAGTCTTTGAAATATTGCCAGTCTATGCAATCAGCACAATCACATATGCAAAGAGAAGCATCTGGAGAATCTAGCCAGAGATAGAGGATTTCCTTTCTATTTGAACTTTACATAGGACACCCGCCATGATAAGAGGCAAACACTAGTTGAATGTGTCTTTCTACTTGGTGCCTTTCCTGATATTGACACTACCTTGACTTGAGGAAATTGTCTTTGTGGTCACATCTATAAGCATGTCTTCTACAGTTTTAATATCTGCATGGAAGAGAAGAGCTTTGCTTGAAGGGAGATTTTAAATCTTCATTCTTTCCTTCTGAGCCATATAGTCTTTTAAAATCAAAGTTGAATCCAAATATCACTGAAATAATGATGACTCATTTTTATATAGTACATTAGGGTTTGTGAAGTACTTTATATACTTTGTCTTATTCGTTCCACACAACTGCCCTGTGAAGTAGGTACTATTATTAGCCCCATTTTAGAGTTAAAGAAGCTTTAGGCCTCTAGGTGGTACAGTGGGTAGAAAGGAACCCCAGGTTCAGACATTTGGGGTATATATTTGGCTGAGTAACCAGTGAGGCAATGCAACTAGCTAGGGAATTATGACTGACCCCCCCCCCATGGCACCCCTAAGCATGATGATACCACAGCACTAAAGAGCCTCAAGGGGGCATGAATGGACAGGCCAACTGTACCCCCCACCCCAGCTAGAGCATGGATTTTGGAGTCAGGAAGACCTGAGTTCAAATACTTCCTCAGACACTATCTATGTGAGTCTAGGCAACCTCATCTATAAACTGGGGGAAATAATATTGACTACCTTAAGGGATTGTTGTGATTATCAAATGAGTTAACCTTTGTAAAGAAATTTGTAAACCTTAAAGTCACTCTATAAATGCTAAGACTCTAAAAGGCTGTGACTTACCCAAGATCACTGAGCTAATGTCTAATGTAAGATTAGAACCCTTGTCTTCAAACCCAGCACTCTGAGCATTAGTCTATATTACCTAAGGTGGAAACCAACTTTGAAAAGTATCAAAGGGATTAAATTTTTATGGGGAAGGAGGAGAAACTTTGTTCACTTGAAGCAAATACTCAGGGATCACTGCATTTGAAAATAATAGCCAATAAGTATGGGACCATAGAGCTGAAAACTGCTTCATATCCAATCAGAAGGATTGGCTCATTCTTTCTAATGTGGCAGTGATAGATACTTTACAAAATAATTCAGTTAAAATCTGTTTGACAAATATATATTGAGGGGCGGCTAGGTGACACAGTGAATAGAGTACCAGCCCTGGAATCGGGAAGATGTGAGTTCAAATCCAGCCTCAGACACTTAACACAAAAGAAAACTAGCCGTGTGACCTTCGGCAAGTCACTTAACACCAATTGCCCTCCAAAAAGCAAAATATATATATATTGAATACCTAGTATATTCTCAATCTCCCTGGGACATTTAAATAACATTTTAAGACTGATACTTGGACCACATTCAGAAACTATTCTCATTTTTCTGATAACCACAACACATGGATTTTTAAAGCTATCATTATTATCCAGAGAAAGACAGACAGAGTCAGAGACAGACAGAAAGAAAAGGAATGCGGCATAATGGAAGGACCACTGGATTTGTAGTTAGAGGAGGCAATCTGGGTGTGAATCCTGACTATTATTTACCTGTGTGATCATGGATAAATTACCTAATCTCTCTGGGGCTCAGTAAGAGACTCTGTAAAATGAGGGCACCAGACTAAAAGCCCCTTAAGGTCCCTTTCAATTGTAGATTCTATGATTCTATAATTATTTCTTCCATTATTCAATTCCACTAATATTTATGAAGTGCCTATTATTTGAAGACTTAAAGACAGATGAAAGACAAAGTTTAGGTTGGACTCAGCCCTCAGACTTCATTAGTCTAGAAGGGGGATAAAACCTACAGAAAACTATAATATACAATATTACATGATAAATGCATTAGAAAGAAATTCAAAGAAAATACTACATGAGACCTGAAGAGGAAAAGGTCATTATATTATCAACCAACAAAATCTGAGAAAGATCTCTGATTGGGGATGGGCATGTGATCTGGATTTGAAAGCACAGTTAAGAATTCAATGAGCAAAGATAGAAAAGAAATCCCAAATCATAAAAAGAGGCTTTAGCAAAAACAAAGAAACTAGAAGGTAGAGGCAAAGTGATCAATTGTGGGAGGAGACACAGAATCCTAGGGGAAGGCAAAGGCTTTCACCATTTCCTGGATCCGTGAAGGTTCTTAAGAGATCAGCAACCCAAACTATGAGGTCAATTATGCCTTCTAAGCAGATGTGTAATGATAGCTCACTCACACTCAGGAGGCAAAAGTTTAGTCAAAGATGGGTAAACACACATTTCCAGGACACTCAGGGAGTCATCTTAGCATCCTGTCTGTGGTGAATCACCCTCTAGTGAATCTGGGATGATTTCTAAGGCAGATGTGTGCGTCTGTGTGTCTGTGAGCATATTTGTGTGTGTATGCAATAGCTTAATTGTAAGGGTTCTTTGCTAAGGGGTAAACAAGAGCAGTCTAAGTACTTGAGGAGAAAAAAAAAAAGGAAGAACTCCTGAAAATAGTTCTCACCCAGAGTACAGCGGTTCTGAGTGCAGGGAACAGTAGATCAAAGGTTCAGGTGGGTGTTTAACAGGAGAGAGAAGGTAGTTAGAGAAAACTCATTTCAGAAGATGAGACCAGAAGAGACACAGGAATGGAGAGTTTGACGCAAACACAAAATTACCTTTGATGGATTTTTATTCAAAAGGATATCAATAGCCACTCTGTCAACAATTTAAAGCTACAGAGAAAAAAAAACTGATATTTCTGGCCTGATCCTTAGTGGATGGTGAAGCTGGGGAATGAAGAGGGGAGGAAGTGAAGAGGAGGGTAAATTTAGCCTAGACAAGGCATAGCAGCACATTAAAACTTAAAAGAGAATTTTTTTTTAGAATTAGACAGGACCTCAGAGATCATTTAGTCAAAGCATCTCCCTTTGAAAATGGGGAAACTGAGGCCTAGAGAGCAGAAATAATATCTCCAAGTCACTTAAACTTGGAAGGACCAAGAGACCAAAGGCTAGATGCATAACTGAGGGAGGGGTTGCCACAAAGGCTTTATCTCAAGGTACTCAGGATAGCTGCCATCATAGAGTGTGATTCTTCCCCATGTCTTCACCCCTTAGCCAAGCTCCCTTTCCTCATCCCAACCTACCCTAGATCTCCCCTTTTCCCAAATTAACAGTGCCCAACAAGAATAGACTTTCTTCCGAATGAAGTTTTACTAGATGCCATAATTTCTGGCTACAGATCTCCCAATTCCTGCCTACTCTAATCATGATACCATTACACTAAGGCTGCCTCCTGTAATGCCAAGCAAAGGCAACTTCTCAAGGTTCAAAATACCAGCATAGCTGCTCTCCATTTTATTCAGTGACAAATTAAGAACAGAGAAAATCAAAATATAGCATAATTCAAAATACAGCATTCACCAAGTGTAATTCAATCAAGTACTACTCCACCCTGGATATTACATTCATTTAATCAATCACAAAGTCCCTCTCTAAATACTACTCCACCCCTAGGCAGTACATTCATTTAGTCAATCACAAAGCCCCTGTTCTCAAATGGAAATTAGTTTCCAATCATTGGTAAAGTACATCCATTTGTTCAATCACAGCACAAAAAAGTCAAAAGTTCCCCACCCTTGGATCACAACTGAATCTACCCCAGAGTTATAACAAGCTTAAGCACAGCATTTAATACCCAAAGAGAGGTCTTTTCTTCATCTTGACCAGAGGCAAGTTCTCAGCAACCTTGTTCCTGGGGAGACAAAGCTTAGCAAGTCCACAAGATACATTGCCAGTGTCTTCATTAATTCATTCTCTGACTGCAGAACAGTCCTAGGACCCCTGAAAACATTAGCAAAACCCTCTTCCAGGATTTCTGTAAACATACAACAAGAAAATCCTTCTTCAGGGCTTTGAACCAACAGCAAGGTTCCAGGACCTCTGCAACAATAGCACTGTCCTTCACCAGTGGACAGAATTCACTCTCTGTCTGAAGAACAGTCTCAGGAGCTCTGAACCAACAGCAAGGTTCCAGAACTTCTGCAACAACAGGACTGTCTTTCACCAGTGGACGAATCTGGCAAAACAACATAAAAACAGACAAAGTACCAGCATAACAGCCATGTCTCCTCAGTCCTTGGAAGCTCTGGGTGGCAGCTCTCAAAAGTCCTGGGCAATTCAAACTGGTCCTCAGCAATCCTCTCCATCTCTCTCTGCCTCCAAGATGCTGCTTCCAAAAAATTCTTCTGCCTCTCTCTTTGCTAGTGTCTCTCTAAATTTAGTGTCTCTCTAAATTTATGTCACCAGCTCTTCCCAGTTCAGCACTCTCTTTTCACATCAACAAGTCCATCCCACAAGTGAGATTCACAAGCTCTGGGTTTTAACACAATCAATCCGAAAACCAAGCCAATACAGGGGGATTCTTGAAATTCCATTACTATTACACCTCCCATAGACTTCTGGGGGCTCTGGGGAGAACTTGGGAACAGGCTAGCCTCAGTGTGCCAAATAGAAACTTCAAGAACTAACTGACTCTCAGGTGTCCAAATTCCAAGTGTTTCTCGTGCTGGTCGAAACTGGACTCTGTCCTTGCAGTCTAGACCCATCATTGCCTAACATGTCAATAGCCTGAATCCTCACCTAGCCTTTCACCTTTAATGATGTTTCTGTGGCTCTCAAGGTTAACCTGATAGTATGTTACTGTCTCAAGAGCTTCTATTGTCATGTGACCTTATGAAGAGAAGTATAAGAAGCAGGAAGCTTCAGCCTTAAGGTCAGAGATATAAGCAAATGTTCCATGCCCTCATTTGTGGACAATGGAGGCAGCAAATCTGCTGGGACACTGATGGTTAAGCTGGGATATTAGCTGGCAGATTTATTTTTTAGTGTTTGGAACATGATTGCCATGAAACAAGATGCCCCTCTGTAGCAGCAAGCACCCCAAGCGTGCTCAGGGTGGCTGCCCATACAGGTTCTTGGATCTGCTTTGTTAAAGGAAAGCAACTCAAAATGGGTTAACAAGATTACTTTAATCAGTCAGACATATATCGTTTACCTTGTTCAGGAGAATAGGTCAGCACCCCGAACTTCAAAGTATACAGGCAGAATTATCAAGACAGAAACAGATCAAGTAGACAGATTTCCAAACTGTCCAACCATTACATCCATACCCAGTCAACATCTGGGTTTCCACATCTGGGTTTTTCCAAAGCCGGGGGGCCCTGGACAACGGCTTCCCAGAATACAGATCAAATCACAGAACACTTCTCAAAGTGAGCCCCCAAAACAAAGCTACACATCAGGGCTTATATAGCCTTCTCCTGGCTCAGAGAATGTAACAACCTTATTGACCCACTGGCCAATCAAAAAGTATCTACTGAAAAACAAGCCTCCCACCCCAGGCTTCAGGTGCGCTTTAGCCTAGGGGCAGGGAAGATCTTCCAAATTTGCATTCCCATTACACCCTCCCAGGATCAACTTATCACTTCTCACTACCATGCTGCCAACTTGAATCTTAGTTCCACCTCCCTCAGCCTCCTCTCCCCTATGATTGGAGGCCTGGAGGGAAGTATACCAAACTCCTCTGATGCCTGCCTTCAGAGAGGGCAGAAACTGCACTCTCAGATCACTCCACTTTGCACATGCTGATTGTACCTGGTTTCAACTCCATGGAACAAGATGCCCCCCTACCAGATACTCCTGGTGCCCAGCCCTCCCTCTAACCTTTTCCCCTGCTTTCCTGCCTCCTGTTGTTTGTGGTCTTCCCCCTTAAACTGTAAGTTCCTTGGGGGCAAGGACTGTCTTTTTATTCATTGCATTCCCACATTTAGCATAGCTCCTAGCACATAGTAGGTACTTAATAAATATTTATTGGATTAAATTGGATTGCTTCTTTTTAAGTTTACCCACATTTCCCACCATAGAAAAAAGTACAGGCACAGGCACAGGTATTGCTAACCTTCAGCAGAATTTTCAGTCTCCTTATTTTTGCTCTATTGGCTCCTTGATCCTTCCAATCAAAAGCACCCTTCCCCCTCAGGTAGCATTTTCTTTTCCATCACTCTAATGCACTTATATATTATTTTGTATTGCAGTTCATTGAATCCTAGGCTCATAACTCTAGAGTTGAAAGGGGCCAGAGAGGCTATCTTATTTAACACCTTTATTATATATATATGATGAAACCAAGACTCAGAGCTTAAATGACTCACCCAAAGCATTGCAGTGAGGGAATGACATCTGAGATGTGGATCATGGAGATGCATAATACTCAAAAGATATCACCCTAATAAACCACACAGGAAATCCACGCTACAGTTTACAGTGTCGTGGGTAGTCCTTTGATTTCATCCATCAGTACAGATGTGAACAGGCACTCTAGATGGATAATAAGATGAACCCACAATTGAAAAGGAACAAGAGAGCAGGTTAGGTTTCTTTTGAGAAATTGCGCCTGGCTTTGACCAATCCCACACTGCTCCCCATCATAAAAGTCCATCTTTTATATACACCAGCATTTTCTTAATGCTGCTGAATGAGAATGAATCCTAGAACACAAGAAGCCAAACCAAATCAAAGCTGTGGGAAGTCCAAGGGACAGTGGGAAGAAGCACACTGGGATCAAACAGGTTGCGTTCTATTTAAAACAAAGACCCATGCACTAAAGGTGTGGTGAAGAACAGGGACATCATGCAGGAAATAAGTAATCAGAAAAGGAGGTGAGTCAGTATTGTGAGGGATAGCTTGCAGTTTCCCCATTCTGAACATCCTATTGCATTCTTATTTCTGCTTTATACTTTGTAACTAAATTCAGTAACCTTTAAATCCCCATATATATGGGGTCATTGTGTATTTCAAGGAAATGTAAGAAGTATTGGGTATTGATACAATTGATTGGATTATCAATTGAGACCAAAATAGAGGTATTTTTAGTTTGGGGGATGAATGAGATGAGAAAACCAAGTGAATACTTCTCAAATTTGGAGTGTCTTTAGCATCCACTAGGCCTAAGTTTAGAAGTCACCTGACCTTACAGGAATCTGGGACTTAGAGCAACAGAAAACTTCCCCAGTGCCAACTCAGCACAAGATATGCCAAATAAGGACAAAACTGCTTTCTTGGCTTTGCATTGGACACCTACATGTTTCTGTTTTCTTTGTATCTGAGGTAGATTCCCCCACTTAGATTGTGAGCCCGCCTCCCCACCAATGGGAGTAAAGGCCAGTTGGGGTTTGGGGATGGGTTACTTTAGAGGATATATAACTGTGTGCTTACTTCCTGCAAATTGCCTCTCTTGTCTGATGCCTGATCAGAGTAGAGATGCCCTTTCTCACGAGATCATAATAAAATTCCTTTTTGTTTTCACCTTGAGAAGTCTCCCTATTTTATTTAAGTCGGTGGTCTCTGACCCACACAGTTTCAAGAGCAAAGGATAGCAGATAGAAAGTGTGACTGCTCACTGGCACCCATAAAATGTAAAAAGACTTGGGTCCTAGAACACTTCTAGCATGTTAGCCAGCTTTTCTGTGGAAGAGCTATGGGGCAATATGAATAAGAAAGAGTAGGGAGTGGTTTTTTTTTGTTTCTTTCCCTTTTTCTTTGTGGTTTTATATCCCCAGTGTCTAAGACAGTGCCTGGAACATCATGATAAATTCTTCTTGATTAATTGATGGATTCATAATAGGGTGAGAAGACATCAATAGATGGTAATTTGAATCAGTGGAGAGAGTGTCCACATTCATGAGATCATGCATCCATTAAGTTATTAAAGATATATTTATCAGTGTCAGGTTCTTAACTTCTTACTAGACTTTAAACTCCATTAGATGAGAGAATTCAACATATATTCATTTGACTTGGAGTTCAAGGATTGAAAGTTAAATCCCAGCTCTGTGATTTACTATGTGATCTTGGACAAGTAACTTCTCTTTTATTTAACTCATCTATAAAACTAAGGTGTTAAACTAGATATTTAAGGTCCCTTCCAGTTTAAAATCTGACCCAAACTTTCTCTCTTCTCTAATTTGGGAAACAGTGTTCTATACACAGTAGACAACTAATGAACATCTACTGAACTGATTAATTGATTCAATTGATTGCTCAATTAATTAATTATTGAGCAGATTGTGGCAATGATTAAATCTTCCAGGATTTACTGAAAGGGAATAATTTCTCATTTAACATGGGGAGCATGAGAAATTACAATTCAAAGAGGGGTGTCTACGTGAAGTTACTAGCCTAGGTACACCACCCTCACCTTGGATATGTGACCCCAGCCGAGTATGTCTCCTCATTCATGTCTATGTCCATATGAGAAGAGGAAACAGGAGGACAAAAGAATCTGAAGAGGAATTGTCCAAGGAACTTCATGGGATTGTTGTTAAGGATCAGAGATTTAGCATTGAATGATTTTAGCCACCCATTTTGCAGACAAGGAAACTGAAGCCCAAAGAGGCTAAATGTTAACTAATTTGCTGACGTGGGTAAACAAGCAACAAAGCCAGTATTCAAGTCCAGCTCCTCTGGCTCTAAATCCAGGACTCTTTCCATTACCCTAAGCTGATACTGTACAATCAGCTAAGTTTCACTGTATATTGTGAAATCACTTTTAAAAGGGATACAGGACCAGTGCTATATTGGTAAACGTTTAACAATTAGGTAACCAAAAAAAATGTACACATGATCCACTTTAAAATTCGATCTGCATTATTAATATTTTCTCCATCACTTTCTTAAGGCTACCAAGGGTGGGTAACCTGCTGCCTTAAAGCCACATGTGGTCCTCTAGGTCCTCAAGTATGGCCTTTTGACTGAATCCAAACTTCACAAAACAAATCCCCTCAATAAAAGAATTTGTTCTGTAAAACCTGAGGACCTAGAAGGTCATGTGTGGCCTCAAGGCAGCATGTTCACTACCCCTGCAACAGAACAACAAATCAAACTCTGATTTGAAGTGATTGCCAATTTTCAAGGTATAAATGCTCACAATGAAAATTTAACAATCAGCTCTCTCTCAAGGCAGCCAGTTGGAACTGCCTCCAACATACCCCCAGGATAGAATGCTATATAAATTCCAAGTATGGCTATTATTTTTATACCAACCATTAATCTGTCCCCCTTCCTTCTCCATGACCCTAAAATAATTTACAAATCTTCTTAGAAGACTTTTGGTGAGTATCCAAATGCTTGGATAGCCTTAATTTTTGTCCCATGATGAATTGAACTTATAGGGAAGGTGTAATGGTAATGGGATTTGAAGATCTTCCATGGCCCTTGAACTTTCTGATGTAGCAGAAAGGGGTGGGGCAGAAAGGAGCCAGAGCATAGTAGGAGCTGGGCTGGAACCAGCGTGGTGACTGGAAGCAGCAGCAGAAGCTCAAATTTCCTTTCTTCTTTGAACCACCCAGAACTTCTGCTAAGGACTTCTGCTGAGGACTGTTGGGGACTGGAACTGCAGGGGGCCAGAGCTGCATGGAGGCTGAGCAGTTACCATGAGTGAGGAGAGGAGGATGTTTACCTGAGGTAGCCTGTTTTGTTTTGAAGGCTTGAGAATGTGGGTGTTTACTAAATTAACTATGTGTGCCAACTCCGTGGCTACTGTGATAGCTTCGACTTTCTGGTTTGGGGACTCAGTTTTCTGGTATTTGAATAAATGTTCTAGCTATGTCCCATGTAGAGAGCCTGTTACATTTTGTGATTAATAACTATATCAGCATATTCATAGTTACCTTAGGAATTGTGAATGCTTCATTGTTGATACAGAAGGGAATAGCTGATCCCTTGTAATTCCTTTTAATTAGATTAGGTAATAATGTATCTGGGATACTGACATGAACTTCAATAAGCTCAGACTTACGAGTCCATGTAACTTCCCATGCATGGCTTAAGGGCAGGCACTATAGACTTAACAACAGAAGACGTGGATTTGGATGCTACCTGGACACTCATGAGCTACCTGACCAGTCACTGCTCTCTGAGCCTCAGTTTCCCACTCTGTGAAAGAAAGATAACTCTTGCATTATCAAACACTCAATTGTTATGAGCATCCAATAAGACAACATACAAAAAGCCTTTGTGATTCTTAAAGAGTAATATGCTACTTTTCTTCTGACTTCAGGGGAGACCCAGCGAGATACCCAATGTTCCATGACATCAGCATTCTCTGTGACTAATGCCTGTCAGGCAGTAACCTTTGGAAATAAACTCTGCCATGGACTTGAGGGGGACTTCCATCTGTGCATGACCACAATTGCCATGAAGGTCGAAGAACGGTACTATACCAGCCAAAAGGGTTTTGCGGTAGGGCAACCCCGCTTGAAGGAAACATATTAAGGGATGGAGAAACTTGAACTGCCTCTAAGAATGTGCTCATTTTTAACAGCAGAGGATTAAAAACCAATTTCACACCCAGTAAATATGGCGTAACTAATCTGATTTCCCTTTGGGGACCTCTCTGCAGGCCTCCCACTCGAAGGCCTACATTCAGCCTCATTTAATTCTGGAGTGTACAAAAACTGCTGAACCTCTGTTCAGCACAAGATGGATTTCTGAGTCACTTTCTTTTTTGCACATTTGAGGAAATGGGGTCCTAGAGGTGGGAGGTGCCTACTCCTATAAAATAAGCACTCCCATAATGGGGAGGTCAACCCTTTTTCAAAATGACTTTGTCAAGTCAAACGATTTCTTTATAGATAAGCATGGCCCTCCCGCTAAAGGACTAAGCTAACGAGGAAGAGAAGGAACCACTAAACTCAAAACATTTCATTATCCACTGCTTATCAAAGCCAGAGAGGCCCAAGAACAAGAGAATTGGATTTTAAAGTCTCCAAAATTGGGTCAACTGCTTAGTAGCTGTGTGACTCTGGACAAGTTGCTTAGGATCTCTGGACCCAGTTTCCTCATCAGTAAAATAAAGAGGTTGGAGTAAATGATCACTGAAGAATCCTTCTAACTTGAACAACCTATGAGAAAAACGAATAGTTCACCTGGCCCCTATAGCCCATCAAAACTCAGCACAGCTGAATGAGGCAATGCATATCTGAAATACGTAAAAAGTACAATCAGGATATTGCATTTATGTATGCATTTGGTATATTTGCCACAACTTGATATAGTGGAAAGAACAGTCTTTATTCTGGATTCCACCTTCTCTTCTAACCCCATTTTCAACTCTTTTCCTTGGGGAGCTCTATGCATCTTTGTATTTCATTAGCCTTGGTTATATCATTACCTGGCCATGCAATCCCCATTGCCAAAATATGAGCAGTCCTTTGGGGCTTGAAAAGTGCCTCTTCAATGAAGCTTTCTCTTAAACTCTCACTTAGATCAGCTCTTTGCTTTTCCTGGAACCTTCTTTGAACCTCTCCTCTGATACTTATCTGAGGCATCCACAATGGTAATAACTTTGTCATAATCAATGTCTTTTGACAATAATACCACCTATAGATGATAGGGGCAGCTAGGTGTCACAGTGGATAGAATCCTGGCCCTGGAGTCAGGAAGACTCACCTTCCTGAGTTCAAATCTGGCCTCAGACACTTACTAGCTCCCCGGAAAAGTCAGTCAACACTCCTTGCTTCAGTTTCCTCATCTGTCAAATGAGCTCCAAAAGGAAATGGCAAAACATTCCAGTATCTTTGCCAAGAAAACCCAAAATGAAGACTCAAAGAGTCTGACAAGACTGAAAAACAATTGAACAATACCGGTAGCATGTGGTAACCCAATCCCAAACTGAAGTTGCTAAAATCCTGCTAAATCCTGGGTCAGCTAGCTGTGTGACTCTGGACAAGTAACTTAACTTACACACCTGTTTCTAGCTTTAGCATTTACAATCCCACTGAATGAAAAAAAATAGCAACCATAGAGTGTTATAGGCCAGTGCTAGGAGAAGGAGGAATGGGATATCTTTTCTTTTTGCATTCTATTGCTTCATCTCTGAACAATTGCAAGGAACATTGTGCAACAGCCCCTGACACCCAACCATATAAGCCTGTTTTCCAAAAGAGCCCTTTTTGTTGTTGTAGTAGTTGTTGTTGTTGTTGAATCATTTCAGTTGTGTCTGACTTTGTGATCCCATTTTCTGGGGTTTTCTTGGCAAAGACACTGGAGTGGTTTGCCATTTCCTTCTCCAGCTCATTTGACAGATGAGGAAACTGAGGCAAACAGGGTTAAGTGACTTGCCCAGGGTCACACAGCTAGTAGGTGTCTGAGGACAGATTTGAACTCAGGAAGATGAGTCTTCCTGATTCTAAGACCAATGCTCGACCCACTGTGACACCTAACTGCTCCTCTCCTTACAAGGTACAAAATGAAAAGAGGGTTGGGGAACATGATCAGGATACTAGTAGTGGGAAGTATATTTACTAGTTGTGAAATCAGAAGACAAGGGTCCAGGACTCAGCATCCCTGCTAATTATTGAGAAACCTCCTGCAAGTCTCTGGGCTTTAATTTCCTTATCTGTAAAATGAAGGAGTTGTTCACTAAGACCCCTTCCATCTTTAATTCTTATGACCCTCTAACTGTGATCCTGCCTCAATCTCTCAATCTCCCCTCACTTTAAGTCTTCAACCAAACCCAAGAGTGTTCAGCATGGAATGCATGTTGTATACTTAAAAGGGAAAAATCATTTTTAAAAAGAATAAGATTTAATTCCATCTCTTTATTTTTTCATAAGTACAAAAGAAGAACTTAAGTTTATGGACTTATCCAGGGTCATGCAGTTTGTTAGGATGAGAACCAGGACTTGTGACAGGAACTACTTTAGTTCTAATCAGTAAATGATTGTTTTCTTTCTTTCCTTCCTTCCTTCTTTCTTTCCCTCCTTTCCTCTCTTGATGTTTTCCTTCCTTTTTTCCTTCCTTCTTTCTTTACTTTCTTCCTTTCCTTTCTTAATGTCTTTCCTTCCTTTCCTCTCTTGATGTCTACCCTCCTTTTTCCTTCCTTCTTTCTTTCCTTTCTTTCCTCTATTGATATCTTCCTTCCTTTTTTCCTTGTTTCTTTCTTCCTCTCCTCTTGTAATGTCTTTTCCTTCCTTCTTTCCTTTCTTCCTTCCTTTCCTTTCTTGATGTCTTCCCTTCTTCTTTCCTTCCTTGAATTTAGGTCACCCTACTTTAAAATCCTTGCTCTTGTATTTGTATAACTTTCCTTTCTGAGAATCTACAAATTTACTTAGTAAATTTTAGAATATTTCTGTAGAAAGAAGGCAGAAGTCATTAACTTCTTTTTAGAGGGGAGGAAACCTAAGGCTCAAAGAGGGCATCACTTGCCCAATTGCCCATGTGCACAAGTACAAATACTTCAGTGGTAGAATGGGGACTAAAAGAAGCTGGGTACCCTGGATTCTAGCCCCCAGCTCCCTCTCCTTTCCACTTGTGGAGCCATTGCTCCCATTTTCTGATATTACTACTCCCTTGTGTTCTTTCCTCTCTTGATGGCCTAGAAAACATGCCTTATCTCTGACTGTGAAGTAAGGGAGCATAGCATTTAGAAGTCGAAACAATCTTAGAGAATATATACAAATAGCACGAAGGTACAGTGGAAAGACTGTTAGATTTAGGTTCAAGTTCAAATTTTGCCTCTGTCATTTACCACCTGTGTGACCTTGGGCAAGTCACTTAACCACTAAGGATCTCAGTTTCCTAATCTATAAAATGATCTGGAGTAGGTGATTTTTGAGGCCCTTTCTTACCTTTAAATCTGTTATCCAACCCTTTTCTTGTATAGCTAATGAAACTGAGGCACATACATGTTTTTGATAACTTGTTCAATATCACACTGATAATGAGAAGTAGAGAGTTCAAAAGAGTGGTATGCTGGTCTATATTCAACAAATAGTTCTATGGAGTTGGGGGGTGAAGGAGGGGCATATTCATAGTACACTTTTAAATTTAATCTGCATTACTAACATTTTCCATCACTTTACTAAGTCTAGACATCAACAAAAAATAAATCAAGTCCTGATTTGTATAGTTTTGCTGAATCTCCAAGACTCACACTGAAAATTTTGCAAGTCAATTTGAGTTAACTCTAGCATATTCATCTTTCAGACCCAGGTTCTGTGACTCCAAATTTCACCATACCATGTTTCTTTTCAGCAAAGACTGAGGAGCCACCAGCTCTAGAATGAAGTCAGATTAGAGAACAAGGAAATCTGTGAATATGATCTAGGTCTCAGCCGTGAATGCCAGTTTCCTTTCCCACTCAGGCTATTTCCTTACAAATCAGTTTACAGAGCCTTTTATGTTGACCTTCTGGTTTTGGCCTCCCCAAGGGCTGCTACTTGTGATCTGCAAAATTTCCCTGATGGGAAGGGAAATGGCACTCACCTTTCAGTGAGCCTCAGATCCTCTCTAAGAGAGTCTCATTATGTTCTGTTAGACACAGCTGCCACTGCTGCCTCCCTTCTGACCTGGGATACTTCTTTATAGGCTCTTTCATATGGCTTCAATTGCTTCTCATTTCTTTGAGAGATATTATAATACCCACATGAATTCTAAGCAATCAGGGCAGTTTGACGCACATGCAAAATTACCTGTGATAGATTCTTATTCAAGAGTCTATCAATTACCACCCTGCCACCAACGAAAGGCCATCATTTCCTCTCCACTGAACTAGGGCTTATTAGCCTCTTATAGGCTGTTCTATGGTCTTGTAAGGATGATGACCAAATACTAAGATCTGTTCCCACTTATGACAAAAATAGTGTCATTGCACAGGGTCTAATCTTGGCTAAAGGACTGCCTGCCTAAATGTTAGACTATAGCTCACTCTCTGGTCCTGGATTTGAGAACTGGCTCTGTGAGTCACTAGTTGTATGACCCAGGGCAAGTCACTTACCTTCTCTGTTCCTCAGCTACAAAATAATGGAGGACAGGGAACTCTATAGTCTCTAAGGTCCCTTTCAGATTTAATCTATGATTATCCTCCACAAGACTGGAAAACATCTTTCCTGAACCTTCATCTTCTTCTTCTGTTTTATGTCTTATACTTGATATTAATAACCAGAGTTAATACTACATCACATTTCTACTGTGCTTTATGCTTCACAAGCCCTTTACTCATAACAGCCCCAAGGAAGGCATCAGAAGTTTAATCTTTATTCCAATTTTACAGAAAATGAAACTGATGATCAGGGAGTTTTTTTTTTCTCAATGAGAGCATCTTCATATCAATTAACAGCTTCACAAAAGTATATACTTTTGAATAGCAAAACTAAGGCAGTTTAAATAAATTACCCAAGGTCACAAAGTAAATGAATATCTGAGGCTGGATTAGGTCCTCAATCTTCTGAATCCCAGTCCAGTATTTTATCCATTAAACCATGCAGTCTTTCTCAAATGTCCCACAAGAGTCGAAATGGAAAAGGAAGTCTTCAGGGAATTCCCTCAAGATGCTAATACTCTCCAGACACTCAACTGAATTGAATTCAGCAAATCAGATACTGTGTCTGGCGCTAAGAATATAAAACAAATATTAAACAGTCCCTGCCCTTCATTCTACTGGTGGAATGCAGATAAGCACAAACTATACTTAAAATAAATTCAAAGTAATTTGAGGAGAGGGGTGGAAACAACTCTAAACTGGGGCAATCAGGAAAACTTTAGATAGAAAGAAGGTGGGAGCTGAATTAAGCCTTGAAGGCAGAGAATTCTAGGCTTGGAGAATCAAGGGAGAAATGTTCCTATCTGGAAACGACATTGTGTTGCTACATAAAGCCCCAAAATTCTATTAGGGATTCCTCTAGGATATTCATTCAAAAGATATCCACACAAGAAAAAGCAAATGGATGCACATGCCTGGTGTCCAGATTATAACATATAGTTAATTGAGCAACCCCCTGAATTACTTGATCAGCACATATGAATAGGAACCGAAGATGAAAGATAAGTCAAATCTAAGACTGACTAAGAAGAAAATGGGCTGGACAGCATTTGGGAAATTATGTTGAGCTTTCAACATTCTCAAATTACTCCCTATCCACAATTACCCATTGTTTTAATATTGTTCTCCTGATGATATTTAGAAATGAATCTGGAAAATTACAGTTTCCAAAAATATCAAAATCATGGGTGATCCTAAGGGCAATAGAAAGACTACTTACTACCAGCAAGGACTTGTGGCCAAGGGAGATCCTTCATGTTACTGGCAACTACTTGTGCAAATAAAATAGCCTAAAATATGTCATGTATGAGAGGCAAACTGGTCATGTACCAAGAGTGCGGGATGACGGATGGGGAACCCAAGCACTGTACTAGTCAGTCAGTCAATAACCATTCGTACTATGTTCCAGGCACTATGCTAACCCAAGAAGATAAAGATGAGGAGGGAAAGCACTACATACATAAGGATGATCAGTGAAAATGCCCAGAGTAGGGAGATAGAGTATCTTGCTCAAGGAGCAGCTGGGAGGGCTAGGAAGGGAGAGTATAGAAGCTGTAAGAAGACTGAAAGGCAGAGGAGGGGCCTAGGTTTTGAGGGGCTTTGAACACCAAACAAGATTTTATATTTTATTCAGGAGGGGCATTAGAGAACCACTGAAATTCATTGACTGGACCTACACATTAGGAAAACCACCTTAGTAGACTTAGTTACTCCAATCACAATTCCAATGATACAAGACCCTTGATGAAAAATGCTGTTTGTCTCCAAAGAGAGAACTAATGAATTCTGAATGTAGATTGGAGCATACATTTTTACTTTATTTATCTTGTTTTATTTTTTATCTGTTTTCTTTTGCAACATGACTAATATAGAAATATAGTTTGCATGATTTCACCTGTATAATTGATATCAAATTGTGTGCCTTCTCAAGGAATGAGGAGGAATAGAAGGGAAGGAAAGAATTTGGAGCTCAAAAACTATTGCTAAATTTTTTGTACATGTGATTGGAAAGTAATTAACAAAATAAATGAATATATATGCATATGTATGACTATATATGTGTGTGTGTGTGTGTGTGTGTGTGTGTATAAAGAAAATCACTTTAGTGAGTGAGTAGAGGATGGCCTGGAGTGGGTAGAGACTTGTGTCAGGGTACACAATCAGCAGGCTATTGCAATAGTCTAAAGGTGATGTGATGAATGCCTGTCTCAGGGTAGTGGTAGTATCAGAGGAAGGGGCTGTATGCGAGAGATGTGGCAAAATTAAAAATGACAGACCTCAGCAGCATGTAGGGTGAGAGCGAATGAGGAGTTGAGTATGATACCAGACTTGAAACCTTGGTGGACTGGGATGATAGTGGTACTCTTAACAGCAGTGACAAAGTCTGGAAGTGGGGAAAGTTTGATGGGAAAGATTATGAATTTGGTTTTGGACATGTTGAATTTAAGATGTCTCCAGGACATCCAGTTCAAGATGTCTAATAGGCAGTTGGAGATGAGAAACTAATGGTCAGAAAAGAAGTTAGAGCCAGGGAAGCAGATATGAAAATCATTAGCATAGAAATGATCATTGAATCCATGAGAACTGATGAGATCACCAAGTAAAACAGTATAGAAGCGGGGAAGAGAATAAGCATTTATTGGCTGTGTGCCAGGTATTATACTAAGCACTTTACAAATATTTATTTCATTTGAGCCTCACAATAGCTCTATGAGGTAGATATTACTATTATTCCCACTTTGTGGTTGAGGAAACTAAGGCAGACAGAGATTAAGTGACTTATCCAGAGAAACAGAGCTAACATTTGAACTCAGATCTTTCTGAATCTGGGTCCAGCATTCTATCCACTGAGCCACCTAGCTGCCTCTCAGGAGAAGAGAAGAGGTCCCAAGACCCACAGGACCTGGAGTTTATAGATAGGCATTATCTAAAATATTAAATATATATTTTTAATTTAATAACCTTTCTTGGTCTCTGATTCCTTGCTTATAAAAGTGGAATCATAAAATCAACCAAAATCACTTATTAATCCAATTCTATTCAACAAATATTTATTAAAGGACTAGAATTTGCCAGATACTGTGCTTGATGCTAGGGATAACAATCATTAAAGAGTTTATAGTCTAACGGGGGAAGACAACGCATAAAAAAAATTTGAAAGAGATGAGGAGGAAAAAGTTCCAGGTTAAAGGCATGGTATAGAGTCCAGCCTAGGGTCCAAGAAGTGCAAAAACTAAAAGGAGATCGTCCCTACCCTCATGTAGCTTGGAATCTGTTAGGAAGGAGAAGAGAGGAGAATTCATCATGTACAGAGATAATAATAATGATGGCATTTATATGTATAACAGGTCTTTGAGCATGTTATTATCATGGAGGCACACCTGATGGGACTTGCCAAGCCATGCTCAGACCTCCTGAAATGGAGACACTCTTTGTCCCATACCACATGGGTGGCTATAGCTTCATTTGATTAGCTACATACTGGAACCTTCTGAGCCATTAAAACTTAGCCAATGACTCTCTTTCTGCCTTACAATTCTCTTTCCTGATTCATCCAGAGGGTAAATATCCCAATTCACCTACAGAGCAGTTGTGAGGGAAGGACTTCTTTCCTCTGTTCTCCTTTTCTTTTATCCCAGCTCCAAGAAATTAGCCTGGAAGTGTTTATTTCTGTTCTTTAAAATGTGTCCTCAGTTCTGGAGACAGGCAATGATCCTCACCAGAAGTAAGAGTTCAAGCAATGGCAACCTGGGAGCCAGGATTCTAGACAGGATGCTTTAGCTAGCCACCCCAGCAGAAAAGAAGCCAAGGTGCCTGGGAGTTGAGCTCAAGGAGTGTTTAAGATTTGGAACTGGGACAGTATCTATAGGAATTAAACTAAACTAAGCTCTGAGCATAATAATCCCCTCCTCCCTACCTAATTATTCAATCAATAAACATATATTAAGTACCTACTATGTGGCAGGTACTGTGCTATCCTTAGAGAGGAAGGTGGGGAGATTATGCCTTCTCTGTGTTGTGTATATTTGTGATTTTATCTTTTGAAGTAAATATTTCTTTGTAAAAGTTAATTTGACTGTTAGTGGCTCAATTGAAATGGGGGTACAGGAGATTCCTTCTCTTGGGGGTATACCATCAGTGGGTGTTGGAGCCATTTGTTGAGAACCTATACAGATAAACCCCTTAAGGGTACCAAAGAACCTGGGGGTTGGGGTGAAATATTACTTTTCCTTCCAGGCAGTAGGGGTCAAAGTAATCAGTGTTATATACAATACTTTAAGAGTTGCAAAGTACTATACATGCTATCTAATTTGATTTTCACAACAACCCCAGAAAATAGATATTATTATTATTACTATCCCCATTTTGCAGTCAAGCAAGCTGAGGCAGACAGAGTATAAGTGACTAACCTATAGTCATACAGATTGTTAATTTCTGCAGCTATATTTGGACTCTGGTCTCCCTGACTCCAAGTCCAGCAATCTATCTACTGCACCAATTAGATACCTCCTAATAAGTAACTAAGTAAAAAAAAAATTACTTGATAAAAGAAAAAATCACCACCAATTAGGAGGGTCAATAAAAATCTCATTTAGAAGGTTAAGTGGCCTAAGCCATGAAGTTAATTGTCGTTGCTGCTGTTGTTGTTGAGGTAAGTCGTATCTGACTCTTTGTGATCACATTTGGGGATTTTCTTGGCAAAGATACTGGAGTGTTTTGTTATTTCCTTCTCCAGCTCATTTGACAAATGAGGAAACTGAGGTAAACCAGGATAAGTGACTTGCCCAGGGTCACACAGCTAGTAAGTGTCTGAGGCCAGATTTGAAATCAGAAACATGAGTCTTCCTGATTCCAGTCTCAGTCCCCTTGACCACCTAGCTGCCCCAAAGTTAATTAGACATGCCAATAGATGGAGATGAGAAGGAAACTCCATTCTAGAGATGGAGGATAAACAGGCTGGGGGGAGGAAATGGAATATTCCTACTTTGTTAAAGGCATCATGGATACAAAGATTTTTTTAAAAGGCAAAGACTGACAAGCTTAAAAAACTTACATTCTAATTGAGGACTGGGAGGGAAGAGGACAAAGAGAGGGATATAATATGATGAACACAAAAAAGAACAAAAGAAATATTCTCCTCCCTTAAGTATCAGGAAGAACAGTGTGAACTAATTAAGGAGATCAAGATAGAGTTTTGGGATAGGTGGGAGGAGGTCAGGAGAGACCAATGACAGAAGCCAAGGAAGGGGAAACTGTTCATAAATAGGATTGGTCAACAGTATCAAATAGAGAATGAAAAATTCACTAGATGTGGCAATTCAGGGAGCAGTCTTGACTAGTGGTGGGACAGAAGCCTGATAGAAGAGAAAAGAATGGGGCAGTGAGGACGTGGCAACAGTGAATGTCAACTTTTCTTTCTGTGATTTTCACAAAGAAGGAGGAAAGCTGTGGAATGTTAATTTGGGATGAATGACAGAGGAAGAGGAAGATTTCTGAGGTTAGGAAAGATCTGGACATATTAGTAGGCAATGCGGAAGGCACTAGGAAAATGACAGGGAGGGAGAGAGAGAGAAAGAAAGAGAAAGAGACAGAGAGGCTGAGTCCCAGACAGGAGAGGAGAGGAGTGAATAGAATGAAGGAAACCTATAAAGAGTTCAACTTTGGTATGGAAGTGGGTTCTTTGATTATCCTACCTGCCTCAGAGAACTGCTGGGAAGGATGCTACGTAGATGGGAGCTATTATTGTTACACGACCAGATTTCTATTTCTTTTTCATCCTGATTGCTCTCCTGTGATCATTCTCCAGCTTCTCGATGTACTTTGTTAACTGGTTGACCCAAAAAGGAACACAATACACCAAACCTGGTCTGCCCAAAGCATAGAGCAGCAAAAATATCTTCCCCCTCATTCTGGATACTGAGCCTCTTTTAGTGCAGCCCAAGATCACATTAGCGTAAGCAACGGCTCATCAGAAATGATTTAATGATGCTCCTGCCACTCATTCCAGGCAACAAATTGCCAAAATGAGTTCTTGCAAATCTATTAAGAAGGAAAATATGGCTGATAATAGATGCAGATCATTCAGGGTGTCTAACTAACCTCGGATGTATCATTAGAGTGCACATCCCTGTGACTACTGTGGGTAAATACCAAGAGGCAGAATCATGATGCTTAAATTAGGGATCAGCAATTAGCCCTGAAATGTGGGTGGAAAAGAATCACTCAAGGGCCATGTGTGGAAAATACTGTTGAAAATTACCTATCCAAATCCTACCATATTCTGGCTTCAAAACCCAGCTTGAGTTCTACATCTTCTATAAAAACTTCCACGACTATTCCAGTCCTCATTAATGTCTCTTTCCTCTGAACTCTGCTAGGACAGAAAAGAATCTATGACACTTGTCTCAAATGCAAATTTCCTATATCTTGTAAGGTTATACCATTTATCAGTTTGCCCTGCTACTTATTAAGACTTGGGAATAGGATTAAATAGTGTCTTAACAAAGTACAGAACCATATAATAAGGGAGGGGAAGTGATAGGGATGGGTGCTGCAGGGAAGCAGCCCAAAATAGCTGTCACACCATGAGTTTGAAATATCCAATAGCTAGCTGGTATAGTAGATAGAATGCTGGGCCTAGAATTAGGAAGACTTGAATTCAAATCCAGACTCAGACACCACTTAGCTGAAATGTCACTGAACCTCTACATCATTTTCTTCAACTATAAAATGGGGATAATAATAATACCCACCTCCCAAGGCTGTTGGGAGGATCAAATGAAATAATATCTGTTATCATGGCACTTGGTATACAGTAGGTACTTAATAAGTGTTTGCTTCCTTCCTCTGCACGCATAAACTGTTATATGAGAAGTTTCTTCATTCTTTTGCTCTTCTTAGACAGACTTTTGAGAGTCCTATTTTAATCTAGAATGAACTTAACCACAGAGTGAGACCAAATAACTCCAAAAAAAGAGTTAACATTAAACCCAACTATATGAAAGAATTTAGGGACTTTTCATTTATACTACATGCTCTAGATCCTCTTCATGCCCTCCAAAATGAAGACTAAAGAGAAAGTTGCTTTTTAGATATACTGTACAAGACAGAATTTAACTAGGCATCTCAGCGCAACTCCCCAATACCCATAGAAGGAGCATGTCTGAACAGACGTGTCCAAGTTTCTCTTTCCAGTAGCCCTCATTAAAGGACGTTTCTGGCATAGCTTCAAAGCCCACACATCTTAAGATTGGTCAGTTGAGTTGACATTCTCATTCAAGTTCTCATTGGAAATTGGAAAAGGGATGCCAAGGTTAAGACACAGAAGAGAAAAGAGATGAAAGTAGAGAGAAGATTATGGTGGATATTTATATTTTCTTGTTATTTTCCATGAGAAGATTGAGGGCTGATGAAACAATTCATTGGCAAATTATTGAGGCTTGTTTCATTCCTCCTTATGTCAGACCTAAGATGTCAAAGGTGCCACATAGTTTTTGAGATCACAGTTTTCAGGTAGAATACTGTAGTATTGGACTCTGCGTGAAAGGGTGAGTGATGGGGGAGGGAGTCAAGGTGTAGACTCACTGTTCTTATGGCAAGAGATGCTGCTGGTCCAAACAGCAAGATGCAGAGCCTTTAATGGTTATCTGTGGGCAGTCTTACCATACCTACCCATGTCCCCATAGAGTGAAAATGGCTCCAGTATAGTCACTTGACCAGAGACCCAGTACTCTTAATCTTATATCATTAAGAATGTCAGAAGTCAGAAGCATGGGAGAAGATTTGGGGGCTGATGACTGCATTTGTTGAAATTTATAGAATCTATCATTTGATGTTTTCTTGATGTCACTATGCTTTTTATTTTAGTTAAATTGTTTTTGTTCCTGGTATAACATGAGATTATGTCTAAATCTGGCCTCATCTAACAGGGAGATTCAGTCAAATGGGGGCTCGTAGCTTTACTGTGAGTAGTTTTAAGCCCCAAATGGGAAGATGTCCAGGGTAGCAATTTAGAAAATTATTTTAGTGTTACTACTATGTACTGTGAGAAAGGAAAAGGGGAACAATAAGACCCAAAACACACAGTCTAACATCCCTCAGCATGCTCTCACACTTTCACCAAATTCCCTATCGCAAACTGGGGCTATAGATCCCAGCCTTAACATTCACTGATTCTCTCTAACATACTCTACTTCACTACTGAAGCAGTGGTCCTTCTTCTCACAAAGACCAATTCCTCTGCTTGTACCCTTGATCCCATCTTCCCCAGCAGGTTGCCCCTACAACCATCCACCCTTCTGTAATCTTCAATCTCTCTGCTACTATTGGTTCATTCACCACTGCCTGAAAACATGCACATGTTTCTCCCATTCTTAAAAAAATAACCCTCCAAAAGTCACATCATACCCTTAAGCTATCCTCCTCCATTATATCTCTCCTCCCTCTCTCAGCCAAACACTGTAAAAAGTCTCTCTCCACTCATAGGCTCCACTCCCTCTCCTCCCCCTAATTTCTCAACCCCTTGAAATCTGGTGTTTGAACTCACTTAACTGAAACTGCTCTCTCCAAAATTAACAATGATCTCTTTTTTAAATTTAATTGTATTTTTTGTCACATTTCAAGTTCCTGTCTCCTTCTATCTCCCCTCATCCCACACTAGAGAAGACCAAAATTTGACACAGATATAATATATACATATATGTACATATGTATATACATGTAAAACTTATTATGCATACTTTTATTCATTAGTTCTTTCTCTGGAGATGAATAGCATCTTCCTTTATAGGTCCTTGGTAGTTGATTTGAATATTTATAATACTCAGAATAATTTAGTTGTTCGAAGGGTTTTTTTGTTTATTTTTTTTTTGCTTTTTGGAGGGCAATTGGGGTTAAGTAACTTGCCCAAGGTCACACAGCTAGTTTTTGTGTTAAGTGTCTAAGGCCGTATTTGAAGTCAGGTCCTGATGACTCCAGGGCCGGTGCTCTACTCAATGTGCCACCTAGCTGCCCCCACAGTTATTCTTCAAACAATATTGCTGTTACTGTATACAGAATTCTCTTGGTTCTGCTCATTTCACTCCTCATTATTTCATGCAAGTTTTTCCATGCTTTTCTAAAATCAAACTGCTCATCATTTTTTACAGCACAGTAGTATTCCATCACAATCATAACCACAACTTGTTTAGCCATTTTCCCAATTGATGGGCATCCCCTCAATTTCTAGTTCTTTGCTACCATAAAGAGACCTGCTATAAATATTTTAGAACACATTTCTTTTTTCCTTTTTCTCTGATCTCCTTGAGAAATGACCTAATAGTGGCATTGCTGGGTCAAAGTTTTAGAATTCTTTGGGCATAATTTCACATTGCTTTTGAAAACAATTGGATCAGTTCACAGTTCTACTAACAGTGTATCACTGTCCCAACTTTTCCACATTCTCCAACATTTGTCATTTCTCCTTCTATTGTTTTAGCCAATCTGATAGGTGTGAGATATCTCAAAAGTTGTTTTAATTGGAATTTCTCTAATCAATAATAATTTAGAGCATTTTTTCATATGACTTTGATTTCTTCATCCCAAAACTGCCTGTTTATATCATTTGACCATTTATCAATTGAGCAATGACTCATAATCTTATAAATTTGATAAAGTTCTTTATATATTTAGAATACGAGACTTTTATCTAAGAAACCATCTATAAAAAAGGAGGGGGAAGCAAATATAAAATACAAGTAATTCACAGGACAGAACCTTGGAGAGACATGCCAGGTAGGGACAAGAAGAAGAAAAAAGAGCCAACAAAAGAGACAGAGAAGTAGGATTAGAACTATGCTGTGCCACAGAAGCCAAGAGAGGAAAGCCTCCTAAAGAGGACATGATCAACAGTAATGTAGTAGATAGAGTAAGAGACTAAGAGTCTAAACTATCTGGATTTAATCCAGCCTCTGACACATTAGCTGCATGACCATGAACAGCAGGTTTCCTCTGAGACTCAGTTTCCTCATCTATAAAACAGGAAAATTAACACTTGTCATACCTACCTCCTAAAGTTGTCATGAGGCTCATCTAAATCTCTATGAAAACTTTAAAGCACTATACAGATATTAAGTTTATTTATTTGTGGAGGGCTTTTGGAGAAGGAAGTCAGGACCTCTGATTTCCTTAGTATAGCAACACCAGCTAAGAAAATTCCCTCAACCAATGCAAAGCAGCACCTGCTCTGCAATTTCTAATCTTGGAGACTTGCCTGTGGCAATGATTTGCCCAGGGTCACTCCATCAAGTAGCTGTCCTAGGTAGGAACTGAACCCAGGTCTTCTAGACTCTAAGGTTATCAATTACATCAAATTGTGTACTGGTCTGTTGTTGTTGTTGTTTATAGTTATTATTAATCAGGTCATTGGTGACCTTGGAAAGAGTGGTTTCGGGTAGAGAGTGGAAAAAACTAAATAAAGAAAGATTGAAGGGACCGAAGAGAAAACGAATGATGGAGATTTGGACAGATACAATGTATTTCAATGTTACTGTTTTGGGTTGGGAACAGAAATTTCCTCTCTCTTCCCCATTTGTCTCTGACATAGACAGATCTAGTAACTTATTTTTCCTAATGAACACAATGAACTGGGATCTCTAAAAGCCCATAGAATCCTGGGGAAGGTTTTAGCCAAGGCTTTCAGAAGGACCCTCAGGCTTTTCACCATTTCTCTCTTATCTAAATTATTCTTCTTAAGGACAAAATTCATGGTCTTCAATGAGTTACAGCAGGATAGCTCCTGAAGGTTTTTTTCTTTATGAATATACCTCTTATCTAAGTCCTTCTCTAAGGAATCCTGGGGAAAAGCAAACTTTATATTGCTTCTTGAAAAACTGAAAATCTTCAATTTACTTAGAGGAAAGAATCATGTATTTAGAGTCAGAAGGGACATTAATCATCTGTTCCAACTCCCTCATTTTGCAGATAAGGAAACTGAAGTAGAGAGGTTAAGTTCAAGGTCATATTAGTAGTAAATGGCAGAGCTACATTATTTGTCTCCAAACACAGCCTGTTTCTTCCAGCACCACATCTTTAAAAAAATAAGTCATCTAGGCCAAAGTTCCCAAATTATGGAACAAAGGAAGCTCTTTCAGAAGGAAAGGGAAACAATGACCAAATTATTAGATTTTATTCTTTTAGTATCTCACAATTCCCACAAAGAGGCATCCATTTTTTTTCTAATAAAAAAGTAAAATAAAAATCAACAAACAAAATTCACAGAAAAAAAATCTTATTCCAACTATCTGGGATGACAGAAAGGGATTTCACTGAAAAGGAGGAGACCCTTTCCCATCCTCCTAGGACTATTTAAGCAGAACATCCAGTGGTGATTTATGTCTCTCATCTGGAGGCATCACCTCTCATCCCTCAGCTCCCTTCCTTTTGTGGGCAAAGACAATAGAGGTCTCCAGACAACTGAGGTGCCCAGATAGTCAAGCAGGCATGGAATGATATAGCCTACCACCAGAACTGTCCACGATTATGGTTTTCCTTTTTGTTTTTGAAAGGCAACCTGGTTGAATGGAAAGACTACTGAATTGTAAATCAGAGAACCTATGTTCAAACCCTAGCTTTGCCATTTACTGCCTGAGTTATCTTAGGAATGTCACTTACATTCTCTGCATCTCAGTTTCCTCAACTGTAATGTAAAATGGGTTTCCCTAGATAATCTCAAAGATCCCTTCCATCCCTAAATCTCTGAACCTTTGATGTTATGGTACTATGCATGTATGTATGTATGTATGTATGTAGATATATACAGTATATATACCAGAGAGATTATTTGCATTATTTGATACATTACTTTTATTATGCGATGCTATAAAATTGAAATTGATTCTTAATTTTCTTTGAATAAAATATGAGCTAAGAAAATAATTTAGATGACTCAGTGGATACAGTGCCATGCCTAAAATCAGAAAGACCTGGGTTCAAATTTGGCCTCTGATACTTATTTGCAGTGTTTGCCTCAGTTTCTTCATCTGCAAAATGAGCTGGAGAAGGAAATAGCAAACCGCTCTGGTATCTTTGCCAAGAAAACTACAAATGAGGTCATGAAAAATCAGACACAACTAAAACGACTTAACAAAAAGAAAAATATTTACATAAGTTATTTTATGATAAAAGTATGGTAAGGCATTAAAATGTGTGGTTTAAAAAATGGGAGGGAGCAGCTAGGTGGCGCAGTGAATAGAGCACTGACCCTGGAGTCAAGAGGACCTGAGTTCAAATCAGGCCTCAGACACTTAACACTTACTAGCCTTGTGACCTTGGGCTAGTCACTTAACCCCAATTCCCCTGCCTTCCCCCTTGCAAAAAAAAAAAAGTGTAGGAAACCATACAAAAAACTTGGGAAACCACTGATCTAGGTTTTTTCTTTTTGTCTTCTGTGACTCTGTGTCCCTTAATAGAATCTCTAAATTTAATATAAAGAATCAAATTGTCTAGGGACCATTGTTTTATACAAATTAACCAGTAATCGTCTAGCAAGGTAAAAATCAAGGAAGCAAATAAGATAGACAGTAAGGGCAACTCTCCCTTGATTAGGAAAACAATCATGGAGGAAGATTTTTTAAATCCTCGATATATTGATGTAATTTTTTTTTTCCTTCTGCTTTTGTCCAAGGGTAGAAATAGGCAAGACAATCAAAAGGGATTCTATAAAAACTAATGGAAAGGTTAACTTAATGACTTCATAATGGTTTTTTCCTATTTGTTCTAATACTTCCTAGAAGTTGATTGGGGAAAAGAATGGAAGAGGCAGGAAATGTATACAGGCATATATTTACCAACATCTCCAAGTTAGTTTTTGTTGTGGCTCTTCAAGAGAATTCCCTTCTACCACTGCAGGCCAGTTTGGCCATGTTATAGGTAATAACAACAGCTAATACTTGTGTAGCACTCTAAGGTTTGCAAAGATTATTATCCCCATTAGATACAAAACTAACCCAGACAGAGAGATTAAGTAACTTTCCCAGAGTCACACAGTTAGGAAGTATTAAAGGTCAAATCTGAGCTAGCTTCTTCAGGATTCCAGGTTCAACACTCTATACACTGAGCTAGCTAACTGCCTACATCACATAAACCCATCTCCCTACTGCTGTCATCTGTTAACTAACATTGCAGTCAAAACCTGACACAGTGGAAGGTGACAAATCCTAGAGAGAAGCTATGGCAAAGTGGGAGGCCTGGAGCAGCTCATGACTTGAAGGACCAGACCAGCTATTGCTGTGGTGAGACACGTGAGTGTTGCCATGGTGGACCAGTGCTGCAGAAAAGACTAGACAAGAAAGGACCACACTAGCAACAAGAGACATTTCAATGGAGAGCAAGGCTCTTTTCTTCTTTGGACAGACAGGTTCCTCCATCTGGATCCTAGAAGTTCAACTTTTATTTTTAACCCTCTTATGATTTTTCAGGTACTGGAGGAGTTTGGAATGTCTCTTAAGGCCCTCTAGGAAAGGAAAAGTTAGATAGGGGAACTGGTAGGAGGCAAGTGGCTGAGCATTCCATAGAGAAGTGGTTTGGCTTTTTTTAATGTCTCGCTCATTTTCTTTGTATACCAAAAGGTGTGTCATTAGTAGTATAGTGGTTATGGAGGAAATAGACAAAACTGATGTGCTAAGAGTTTAGGGAAATCATCTCCACCAGAGAAGAAAAAGTGATTTTAAAGGTCAAAGAAACATAGCTATTAGGGTTGTGTAAATAGAGACAGACCCTTAGTCTCTATTTTATTCAACAGATTAAACCCATTGATTCTCTACTTTTTGAGACCTCCAGCCCCACCAGGAAGTTCTGATAAGATTAACTATAGAGAAAACATACTTCCTAGAACAAACCAGACCTTTGGCAACTCCTAAGGACCCAATATTAAACATGATGTAACCCCAGGATGAAGACATTCTCCCCCAAATCACCTGACGTGAATTCCCTATTGCTCAATCTCCCAAATAAGAGAATGGCTAAACCGGATAGGCTCCTTTTGCCACCAGTAATGACATCTTAAAGAGTGTAGAACCCTATATGTTCATGTATTTTCCTTTGTTCCTTGGCATTACTATTTATCTGTCAACTGCCTATTAGCTGATGCTAATTAAACTCCTTATTTTCTAACCTTGTCTTCCAATTTATTGATTTTCAGTCAAATAGACCAAGATAGAAGCAGAATCTTAGGGCTTCGGGTTTGAAAAGCTCCCCCAACATAATCTATTACATAGATAACCTGTATAATGTGAAAAGTCATAGGGAGTTTTCATAATTGTAACATTTTAGAGAAATATTCCATTTTTCCTAGCTCAGTGAAATACGACCTGTGCCAAGGTAACATAAATAGAGAAAGTTTGGGATGGTGGAAAGGTGAAATCATCTATACTCTTGTAGGTAAGCACCCTATTGAACAGTGAGGAAACTATGGTATTCAGGAAAGTTAGTGCATAGTAAATAGATTCTAATGAAACTATTGGGTAGGTGGCTTGGATATGATCAAAATATTTAGAATCAATTCTGCTATAATGCTTGTTTTAAAAACTTGAATTTATTTCCAATGTGATCAATATATTAGGGAAAAAATTTGAGCATCACTAGAATTTCAAATTTGCTTATTCTCTATTTCATCCAGGAGTTGGCCAAGTTGACACTATGGTCAAGAAAGCAGCCCTTGATATTGGCTACTGAAACTCCTAACCTGATATCTAAAGACCCAGTGCCTATGGAAGAAGTTGGTGGTGGAGTAGAGGGTTGTAGTACATGGGTTCAGACTAGCTCTCTCAAACCATAGCTTCTACTGCCACTAAATATGAATCTTTACCTTGAAAAAGACCTGAAGTTTGCTTGTGGAAGTGGGTGATGAAAGAGTTGTAGTTTATGAGTTGTTGTGAAGTAGTATAGTTTTCTGTGTTCATGCTATTTCTTAAAGATGAAATAAAAAATAAGCAAACATGAAATTCTAGTTATGATCTGTTTTATACATGTTAAATGGTTAAGAAATGTAATTTTTGTTGTTCTGTCATGTTTGACGCTTCATGACCCCATGGACTATAGTACGTCAGTCCCTTTTATCCCCTACTATCTCCCAAAGTCTGCTTAGATTCATGTTCATTGTTTCTATGATACTAACTATCCATCTCATCCTCTGCCATCCCATTTTCCTTTGGCTTTCAATATTTCCCAGCATCAGGGTTTTTTCCAATGAATCACATCTTCTTTTTATGTGGCCAAAATATTTAAGCTTTAGTTTCAGTATTTGACCTTCCAATAAATCGTCTGAATTAATTTCTTTAAGTATTGACTTACTTGACCTCCTAGATATCCAAGGGAATCTTAAAAGTCTTTTCCAGCATCACAATTCAAAATCACCAATTCTGTAGTTCTCACCTTTCCTTGGAGTCCAACTCTCACAGCCATACACTGCTACTGGAAAGACTAGACCTTTGTCAGCAAAGTGATATCTCTACTTTTTAGTATACTGTCCATATTTTCCATAGCTTTCCTTCCAATGAGCAAGCATCTTTTAATTTCATGGTTGCAGTCACTGTCTACAATGATTTTTGAGACCAAGAATATAAAATCTGACACTGCTTCTGTTTCTTCTCCCTCTATTTTCCAGGAAGTGATGGTACCAGTGACCAAGACCTTAATGTTGCCTTTTTTTTAAGCTTCAAGTAATTTTTTTTGTTTGTTTTTGCTTTTTGGAGGGGAGAAGGCAGGGCAATTGGGGTTACATGACTTGCCCAAGGTCACATGGCTAATAAGTGTTAAGTGTCTGAGGCTGGATTTGAATTCAGGTCCTCCCAATTCTAGGGACTTTGCTCTATTCACTGTGCCACCTAGCCACCCCTTCAAGTCAGCTTTTACACACTCTTCTTTCACACTCATCAAGAGGCTTCTTAATTCCTCATCACTTTCTGCCATCAGAGTGGTATCAAATGCATATTTGAGATTGTTGATATTTCTCCTGGCAACGTTGATTCAAGCTTTTGATTCATCCTGCCTGGCATTTCACATGATAAACTCTGCATATAAGTTATTTCAAACTCTGAAAATAAATTATCCAAGAGCCACAGAGGTTTTATACCATCAGCTTTGAAAATACCAAAGAGTTCACTCACAAAGGTTATACACCAACCGACACCTTTGAAAAACAAAACAAAATAAAGCAACAGCTCACAGAAGTTACAGGCAAAACAAAACCAAACCAAAAGAACCTTCTTTATTCTATTGAAGGAGGAAAACTAGACATGTGTGCCAGGGTCTCCTCTAGGAGGAAAACCAAAGCAGCAAGGCTGAGGCCTTAGACATGTTATACATACATAGTAACTAGACCAAAAAAATAGGCAGTGAGCGGCAGCTGTGGCAAGGAGAAAGCAACAGCAACAATGAGGCAAGTTTGATTCATAGCAAGGCTTCAGGACTAGATCACCGTTCCTACAGATGCTTTTCTGAGCTCAAAGACCACCTGGGACTGGTGTGGAGTCCATTCTGTGATTTTAGTACAACAGAGTTCATCCAGAGGGTGAGCACAAAGAATTGTTATTATACCAAGCTCAAGGCACAGTTTGCTTGTTGGACCTTAGCTCTGGAAAACAGGCTAATCCTAATAGTAAATCCTAATAGTAAATCCAAGTAGTAAAGTGAAAAGAGAGGGGTGGTCTTCTCATGGGGATCCTGACAGTTAAATAAAGTAACAATACACAGCCCTTTCATACTCCTTTTTCCAACTTTAAACCAATTAGTTGTTCCGTGTTTGGGTCCAACTGTTGCTTCTTAACCTATATAGAGTTTCTTCTTGAGACAAGTAAAATGATCTGATCGTCCCATCTCTTTGAAGACTTGCTGTCATTTGTTGTGATTCACACAATCAAAGGTGTCACTGTAGTCAATGAAGTATATGTAGATGTTTTCCTGGAATTCCCTTGCTTTCTCCATAATCTAGTAAGTGTTGACAATTTGGTCTCTAATTCCTCCATTTCTTTGAAAACCACTTACTTGTCTGGTAATTCTCTGTTAAATTGCTGAAGTCTCCCTTGCAGAATCTTAAGTATAACCTTGCTGGCATGTGAAATGAGTGCAGTCATTTGGTAATTTAAACATTCCTTGGTATTGTCCTTCTTTAGGACTGGGACATACACTGTTCTTTTCTAATCCAGAGGCCAGTGTTGCATTTTCCAAATTTGCAGCCATATTGAGTGCAGCTCTTTAAAAGCATCATCTTTTAAGATTTTAAATAGCTCAGCTGGAATTCCATCACTTCCACTAGCCTTGTTAAGAATACTTCCTAAGAAACACATATACACTTCAATAAATAGTGGTAACATCTATGGCCTTGTATAACATTGTACTACCATTTTTATTAGCTCTTCTCTTTTTTTAATGTGTCCCTGATGAAGTGTTTAAGATTTGTCCCTCTAATTCCATTTTTTTCTGATAAACCCTCTGCTTTTTATTGCTTAATTTTTTTTAGCGATGCATGTCTCATTATAGCAGAACTGTAATATACTTCTTAGCTGATTAATTAATTGATTGATTAAAGTGTCAGCTTAATTTTCTGTAAGCTGCAAATAGCAGAGAAATAAGCCAGGCATGGGCTGCTATTTCTACTATGGCATTAAGGATTATCACTAAGGTATACCTAGCCAGTACCCAGTCTTGAGCTGATAAGGAAAGATGTAGTGATTTGAAGACAGAGGGACTTTATTTCAATACAACTTTGCCATTTACTGTATGACCTTGGACAAGTCATTCCCCCTCTAAATGACAATTAATCTCAGCCAGAGCATGTGTTTCAGTACCCATTGTCACAGATTCTACCCCTTTGATTGTGAGAGATAAAATAGGGTACAATGGGAAAAGCACTGACTCTAGAGTTAGAAAATGAGAATTCAGTTTTCAGCTGTCTCGTTCTGAGGTTGGCAAGGCATTTTAAATCTGTGGGTCTTAATTTCTTCACCTATAAAATGAAGGGACTGACGTAAATAATCCCTAAAGTTTCTTCTAGTTCTAGAGCTACAATCTTACGAGCTTTCAGTAAGCACCAACCCTATTTCCTTCTTGTAATGTTCTTCATCCTAAAATCTCTAATATTGTACTCAGGGTCCTACTCCTCTGTACTCCAGTTTTGGAAACACAAACCATGATCAAATCAGCTCTGCCATGGTTCCTGGCTGGGTTATGTCAATTGACTCACCTATGACTCCATTCAAACTTTCTGGACAAAAGTATCTCTCCCTAGCCACCACCACAATATGTTGTTTCCGCCTTAGAATGAAGGTCCTTGAGGGCATGGACTACTTTTGCTTTTGTATTTATATCCCCAAGGTGCTTGGTACATAGTAAAATGTTTAAGAAATGCTTTTTTAAATTCATTCCTTCATTCAATCATCTATTTCTTCATTCTAGGGTTCCTTCTAGCTCTAGTGACTTGCCCAAATGCGCACAGCAAGAAAGTGGCAGAGCTGAGATTTAAGCTTAAATCAGCTTACTCTAAATCTTGAGCTCATTCGACTGTAGCACAGTTTTTTACTGTTTGTGTGTTTGTTTTTGCCCTGAATATTGAGATCATGGATCAGATTTTACACTAATGTGTATCCCACCACCCTATATCTTTTGTAATACAGTACCAGGCACATAAAAAGCACAGAGAAAATATTGATTATTAAATGAATGAATTAATGAATTTCTCTAAAGCTCTTTTAAAGTGATTTGTATTTTCAACTTCTACTACTTTTTCATATGATTAGTTTCATAATCTCTATAAAATAAAATTCCCTCCATTTTTACAAAATTAGCCTCTTTTAAGTTTCAAAAATGTGCCACCAGGGCAGCTAGGTGGTGCAGTAAATCAAGCACTGGCCCTGGAGTCAGGAGGACCTGAGTTCAAATCCAACCTCCGACACTTGACATACTTACTAGCTGTGTGACTTTGGGCAAGTCACTTAACCCCAATTGCCCTCCAAAATAAAAATGTGCCACCTACCTTAATATTTGGAGAATAAGAGCAGGATCATTTGATCAAGAATTAGAGGCATGGACTGCATCTCTGAGGTATCTCTAATTCTTAATCCAATGATCCTATGTTTACTCTAACTGTATTATTTTGGACAAGTCACTTAAGTCTTCTTAGTTGTAAAATAGAATTAATGATACTAACTTTGTCATCTTGTTATGAGGACTGTGTAAATCTCAAACAGTAGATCACATAGCTCAGTTGGATCCTCAGATAAGGGAAGTGTTTGAACAGAAGATTCACACAAAATCCAAAGATTCCTAGAGATTTATGATACTTGTGTACTGCTGCTCATTCATTCTGTACCTTTCCATCTTAACATAAACTCAACAGACTTGCTTTAAAAAATTAACAATTATAATTATACCCTTTCCATTGGTCCTGCACTGCTGAGCAATCCTTGGTAAAACTTAACTAATTCACCATTCATCCCCTTTCAGACCTAGCTACCTGACCCTCATAGACAGATGTCTTCAAAATGGTAATTGGCATCATTGTCTCTAAAAGTTCTCAGCCTCTCCTTCCCTGCTAACTCCCAAGTGCCTAGGAACTCTAGAAACTAGAGTACTTTTTTGGTACTCTAGAAAGCTCATCCAGAAAAGTAGAACTTTACAAAGTAGGGTTGGTTGCTTTTGGCTTTTAATGCTGTATTTACTAAGGGCTGCCCCCTTTCAACTAGGAGAAGCAGGCTGTAGTCAGGCAAGAAGCAGATGACATAGGTTTATGTGATTATCAGAATCTAGATGCCTGAAACTCCATGCACATGTCATGGGATTTGTTGTTCTCACCAACTGGATCCAAAATCAAGGAGACAGCAGATTTCAAGTAGGAGTAGGCCAAGAATGGGAAAGTCAAAAAATCATTTAAAGTAGGAAGGAGCAATCAGATCTCAAAGGTAAAAGGTAATTAGGTATCCAGAATATAGAAATTTAGGAAGGTCAAATTGAATGCACTAGCAATCACAACCCCTCTAGTGAACTGGATCCCAATGAAATAATCATGGCCACAACAGGCTTTACATTTTACCTGTGAAAGGAAAGCAACATGTACACAGATGAACAAAGTCTAAATACATTAAAAAAATTGATTACAGAATTTTGCCAGTGGGGTAGGAAAAACGCTAACAATAGGAGGGAATAAGAAGCCCTTTGTAGGAGGTGGCTCTTGACCTGAGCTTTGAAAGGAAGGAAGTATTGTAATTAGTAGAGATTTGGGGAACAGCTTGGAGGTGGAAAATGCAATGTGGTTTATGATGAACAACAACAATGCCAGTTTGGTTTGAATGTAGAGTGCATAAAGGGAGTGGTGTCACTCAAGTCCAGAAAGAGTAGTTAAAACTAGATTGTGAAAGGTCTGTTTCAGAGTACTATGGGGGGAAAGCAGCATGGAAGGGCATCTACTGGGCTAATTTGGCCAGGGTCCTTAAGGGAGGAAAGAATAAATGGAATGATGAATGATGAATTTTGAGGAAATTGGCCATTACAGTTCTGAAGTGTGTTGAGATTTGATGCACATTGAAGAGGACTACAGCAAAGTGAAGCTTGCAAAATCCATTGGGCAGCATGGTTACAAGGCTTAGGGACAGGGGTGTTGTGAGACTCATGAGATAATAGATAGAAAGCACTTTAGAAACCTTAAAGCACTATATAATGCTTTTTATTATTTTTTTTTATTTTAGCCTCCATGCATCAGGTCTTCAGTCTAGTGATGTAAGAGATGAATCAAACTTTTGTTTCCACCGAAAATATGAAATATACCAGAAGTCTTGTGTTTGCTTCAGAAGGCAGGAAAACAAATGGTTTAGAGAGAAAGTCTTGGGAATGTTGATTTACACTTCACTTCCCAGGATGTGGGTGCCTGCTTATCAGCATTTCTAAAGTCCTTTATAACTCCTTCCTCATACTTTGGATCAGATCCACAACCTTCATTCCACAACATTATTTTGAATGTTAGGACTCTTGTTGTGTTAATAGTCAAGGAAACTTACCCATCCTGGGTTCAGCCTCTTATCAATTGAGAGAATTCCTTTAGAAGAATTTGACATGTCATTCTTTTACTAAGTAAAGTATAAAGAAAATGAGAAATGTGGCAGGTATGTAGACCCATGTGGGGGTGGGGTTTAGGTGTTTTTCAGATTGGCTGTGAATCCTGAAGTGCCTAGCCAATGGGAGGTAGGAGGGGAAATTCGAACTGGAAACAGTGCATAAAGGGCCTTGCATTTGCCTGAGCAAGGATACTCCATTAGGGAGCTACCTGTTCAGAAAGAATGACTGTAAAATAAATATAATGAGAACTTTCCTGGCTTCACAGCATGTATTGTTCTTTCTAGAGTGAACATGTTTCTCACAACTTTCTTCCTTGAACCTTTACTATTGCTATGTACTGAAATCAAGTAATGTTTATCAATGATACAGGAGTATGCTAGTAAAAAGTGGGGGGGAGGGGAAAAGGTATGCAAATATTTTTAAATTTAATCTGAATCGTTAACACTTTCTTAAATCTAGACAATCAATGAAACAATAAGGATTTAGGATTTCTGAGGTATAAGTGCTCATACGGAAAATTTAACAATTGGTTCCCATAATCCAGTTAGAGCTGACTCCAACACACCCCTGTTGGGTGAGGGCAGGCTCTCAGGTATGTTTCTCTTTGCATATTTATATGTGTTGCTGGTCACTCTCCCACAAGCCAGGGAAGTTGTAATAATTATGTTTTTAGAGCATTGTCTATCCTTGACCATACCTTTTGATGTGTTGGAGTCATACACGGTTTCATTTGAAGATTAGGTTGCAATGACAGATATGTCCAGGGGTATTAAAAGCTGTTATCCTTGGTATATTTTCTCTGATTGCCACCTCCTATAAGTCTAGATACCTGTACTGGGGTACATACAGGGCAGCTAGGTTGGCACGGTGGATAGAGTGCTGGAGTCAGGAAGATTCATCTTCCTGAATTCAAATCTGGCCTCAGATATTTACTAGCTATGTGACTTTGGGCAAGATGCTTAATCCAGTTTACCTCAGTTTTCTCATCTGTAAAATGAGTTGGAGAATAAAATGGCAAACCACTCCAACATCTTTGACAAGAAAACCCCAAATGAGGTCACTGGGAGTCAGACTTGACTGAAACAACTGAACAGCAGCAACCCATGCCTGAGCTCATGGTATCCTGATAGGTTCAGGTTACAGGATACAGTCACTATCATTGCATAGACTCATGGGAAAGGGATTATAACTTGTGAGATTGTGACTGTAGTGTGATAAAATGTAAAAGAGCTCTGACCCAGGCTGAATGAGGGGCAAAAGAATGAAGATTACAAGGAAATTCTTAAGGGGAAGCCTGGAGCCATCCAGCCCATTGTCTCACAAAGCAGCTGCTGTTCAGTTCTGCCATAACAATGGTTGAAAACCAGGAGGCTACAAGCCTCAGGGTTGGCCGGGATAGAGACAGTGGGAAAAGGTGAAGCAGCTTCCTAGTTGCAGTTGGCATCCAAGGTAAGATCATAATCCAGTACTATAAGTAAGTACAGACCCCGTTTGAATGTTGTGGAAAAGGGCTTCCAAAGGAAATGTCCTCCAATTGGGGACAAGTATGAAAGGGAAGTCTACATAGGAGTGAGAACTGAAAAGCTGAAGTCAAGTTTCAGGAAAGTTAAAGATAGAATATTTTAGTGGTGGCTACGTGGCTCAGTGAATAGAGCACTGGCCCTGGAGTCAGGAGGACTTGAGTTCAAATCCAGCCTCAAACACTTAACACACTAGCCTTGTGACTTGGCAAGTCACAACCCCAATTGCCCTCCAAAAAGCAAAAAAAAAAAAAAAAAAAGATAGAATATTTTAGCTAGTGTTTCCATAGCCCTCTGTGGTCTGCAAAATGCTTTACATGTGTCTTTGCATTAGATCAAGTGGAACAGTGGATAGAATGCCAGCACATCAGGAAAATATTTCAATCCAGCCTCAGACACTTATTAGCCGTGTAATGCTGAGCAAGTCACTGGACCTCCGTCTACCTCAGTTTTCTCAGCTATAAAATGGAGCTAATAATAGTACCTGCCTCCCAGGGAGGATAAAATTAGATGCTCATAAAGCATTTTGAGGACCTTAAAATGCTTTATAAATGCTAGGTATTATTATTTTCATACACCTGTAAGGTTGGTGGAGAACAAACTCAGAAGTGAAAAAAAAGTTTTAGAAATAAGTTTATTAGGTCCTCTGGCAGAGAAGAGAGCCAAAAAAGGGGTGACTGGCTCCCGTTGAGCCTATAAGGTTTACATTATATAGAATTCAAACAAGGCACAAGGAAACAACTGATTGTCCAGCAGGGAGACAGTGTCCAGAAAAGACACATAGGTTACTTGAGAAATTTAATGGAAGGAAATTCCTTACAGCTCCAACTCCCCTGGAAAGTTTTTTGGGGGTCAGTATGATTTGGCTGACTTCTGTCCAGCAACAAGAGCCTTGCCTAAATCTATATCTGCCCAGTAATAGGGGGCTCTACCTGTTGACGAGAAAATCTTGTTATTTTCTGTGTACGTGACTAAGCCCTAGTGTTTGTGCCTATATCATTATCGCAAGTTAAGTTCCCTGCTTTGTGACCACATCCCTGAACTGTTTTGTATAGGGCCCAACACACCTGCATCTCCTTTCCTGCCTCCCCTTACACACCTGTTTCCCCTTTTCTGACATCCTTCCCTGTGGTTAACTGACCACGTAACAGCATACCCCTAGCAGAGAGCCCAAAATTTGGATATAAAAGTACTAGTGCTCCTAAGGACTAGCCCATTGCTTTTGTGTCAGTAAAGTCTAGGAGAACCTCTGCCCCCTGATTTCTTTTTGGATACCCCGACTCCAAACATTATCTACCTCTTCAAGTATACCCTACAGTCCTGAGTTAAGCATTAAACAAATCTGGTCTCTAAGCAACAAGTCTGGTCTCTCAGTCATGCAGGGCTAGGTTCAAACAATAGAATAAAGTTTTCCCATGTAGTTGATATTATTATCCCCATTTTATTGATGTAAAAACTGAAGCAGAGAGAGGTTAAGTTATTTGCCCAGGATCACACAGCTAGTAAGTGTCTAAGGTAGTATTTGAATTCAGGTCTTCATGACTTCCAAGTACTACCCACTATTCTAGCTAGCTAACTCCCAGCTAACTAGGGTCAGGGTCAGGAACAGTAAGAAGACCCAGAGAATTATATCTAGCAAACCAATGTTCTGACAAACTTGTCTTCATTTTAGCTGCAGCATCCAGACAGAGACAGAGGGAGGCTGAAGGGTGAGGAGAGAAGATGATACTGTTTCCTCTCCCTTCTCATCAAACAGGCTGCGGCTGTGTTTGAACTGGCTTTGGCATCTCTGAGTTAGGGATTTGGAATTGTCTGGGCTTGGCTTTATAGTTCCTCATTCTTACGTCCCCTTGCCTCAGCAGAAGCAGAAACACACCTCCTGAGAAGAGGGGATTTGTGTCAATAGACAGGAGCTTTATAAGCTAAGAAGTGAGGGAGACAAAATCAGGGTTTTTAATAAGAGAACAACGTGAATGGAATGGCAGCCGAGAGTGCAGCTCTCCCTGCTCCAGTAATGTATTTCTACCTGATTCACTGTCAATATTAATTGAATACTAAATAGGTTTTTTCTGACTGCTCTTCTTTGTAGGATCCCATTTCCAAGAGCATAGTGAATGGATCATTAACAACCCACCCATCGTACACTGGATGCATCGATTTCCTGCCTAGCCTAAGGTTGCAGGAAACAGAAGACATAAAGTCTTTTTGTCCCACCCCCACCCCATTTCCCTCTGGGACTCAGTATTACAAAGAACACCTAGTGCAATCCTTTAGAGGTGTAAGGTTTGGGAGCTGGAGGGGGGGGGGGGTGAGGAGCAACTGGAACCAGGTTTAGAAGCCCCTGCCCACCAACAACAGGATTTTAGAAACTTAAGAACTCGTGGACCTCCTAGCAGAAAATAGAGAGGTAGGTCAAAAAGGGAATTTAGAAAGTTCAGGTGGGAGTACCCTTCCTAAAGGTTACAAACAGACTAAATGTTTAGGAATGGATGTTTTTCACTGGACCCACACCCCACCCCAGGGAGAGAAATTCTGAAAGGTTCCCATATCATCCCCAAGAACCCATTGATCCTAATGATCCCAATATGTAAGAAATCTATTGGCCCTTTCCCATATTCTAACAGAATGATGTGGAAATGTGAGCCCTCAAAGAGTTATTAAGACACCCAAGTTCTGCCTGAGTATATCAGAATACCTTGACCAAGCTATCAAGTATTTGGATTAGTCCAGGGGTGGGGACCCTGAAACCTCAAGTGCAGCCCTTTGACTGAATACAAACTTCACAGAGCAAATGGGATAAATCCACAGGTTTCCCACACCATAGTCTTTCAGCAGTATTTAAACAGTGGTGGGGGGTAGAGGGAAGGTATCTACAAAGAAGGAAGATACTGACCAATGTATAGAATGACCCAGTAGGATTAACTCATGAAGTTTTGATCTTTTGACATTGAAAGAAGGCAATCTCTACTAGTTCATACTCTACTTCTTTCAGAGATTTGGATACAACTTTAGTTCTCTTTTTCCTGGAGAACTGATTTGGAGAATTCTTCATTGTCACTGGGATTTTTGTTTGTTTTTATTTTGATGTACTGTATCAATCCTTATGTTGATTCGCAGTCTTTCTGGAATTTACATGTTATTATCTTCCCAAAATTGGGCATGGGAAGGACTTTAAATGATCTGTTTATTGCTACTTACAGAATGTTAAAGGTGAGAGGAAGGGTTTGTATTCCTTATTTGATTTCTAAAGACACAAAGGAAGATTTCTAGCCACTCATGTGCTTATGTATGTTTAATAACCATCCAAATTTGTAGCCAAATTCAGAGGTATAAATGCCCACACTGAAAATTTAGCAATCTCTCCAGAGCATATTACCAACTCTTAATTTCCAAATCTAATGACCTTTTCTCAATAAAAACCAAGTTTTTATTCTTTTTGACCTGACTGCAGCATTTGACATTGTTCACCACCTTATCCTACTTGATACTCTTTCCTAGCAAAATAAGTCATGTTCCCCAGGGGTGTGCAAAATACATAAATCCAAGGCAATTTGGGGGTGAGGAGAAAGGAATTAGTCACTAAGGGATCAGAAAAGCATCCCAATGAAGCTGGACTTGGGTTTTGTAGCATTTTTCTCTCTTGATCTTCTTCCTACCTGTCTCACCACTCAGTCTCCTTTGCTGGCCCTTCACGGATGCTTCACAGCCATGAACTGAGAGAGCCCTAAGGTTCTATCTCTCAATTTGGAACAGTTATCCCATGGGTTCCATTACCATGCAAATGATTCCCAGATTTATAGCCCCAGCCTCTCTCCAGAGCTCTAGTCTTGCATCAACAATTGCTTGTTGGATATTTGAAATTGGATGTGCTAAAACTACCTCAAACTTAGTAAACCCAAGACAAAAATCTTCCCCTTCCAAAGCCTACTTCTCTTTAGGACTTCCTTACTATTATTAAAAGCACCACCATTTTTCCAGTCTACCAGATTTGCAACCTAGGTGTCATCCTTGATTTCTCACTCTCCCTCCACTTATCTAATCAGTAGCTGAACTTTGCAATTTATTTCTGCATAATTTCTCATGCGTCTCATTTTCTCCATTCATAAAGTCACCACTCTGGTTCAGGCACTTGTCATCTCTACCTGGACTATTGCAATAGCCTTTTAATTGGTCTTCCTCACTAAAGTGAGTCCCCACTCCACCATAGCTGCCAAAGTGATTTTCCTGAAATATAGGTCTGACCATGTCATCCCCTCTCCTCATTAAACTACTCTATTAATAATAGAATTAAACACATATTCCTGTTTACTGTGCAAATATCTTCACAACCTAGAAAAATATCTTCACAGCCTGAACAAATATCTTCACAGCCCTTCCTATATTTCCAGTATTCTTGCACATTATTTCCCTCTATGAATTCTATGGTCTATTCAGTCATATTGACCTACTATTCTCCCAAACATTCTTCCATCTTCCATCTCTGTGCCCTCGCCCTGGCTAGCCCTGTGTCTTGAATAGTCTCCTTTACCATCTTCACCTCTTATAATTCCTGGTTTGTTCCAAGATTCAGTGCAATTGACACCTTTTGCAAATATTATTTCCTAGTGGTCCTAGCTTCCAGGTGGCTCCATTTCTGAAATTAATTTCCATCTTCTCTGCATGTATATTGTATGTACATATTTGTTTTACATGTATAGAAATGTCTTTCCCAGTAGCATGTAATCTCTTTGAGGTCAGGGACCACTTTTTTCCCTTTTATTTGTGTACCCTGCACTTAGATGGTGCATAATAATCACTTAATAAATGGTCATTTATTGAATGATTGCTAGAATTCCCCCTCTGTCAAAAGTAGGGTAGTTAATCATTCTTGGACTGACTTAGTGATAACTTCATTCTTCAAAAATAAGGTGGTGAAACCAGCAAGGGGAAATTTTGTTCTCTGAATCTGAGTCTCACTTGTTAGGAGAGAATTAATTAATAAGGTAAAAATGAGAACTCTGAGGTAAAACAATTAATCACTCACAAATTTTGAGAGAAGAAAGAAAATCCAGGTATAATCTGACATGGACATAGATTTTGAGAAATCAGATTTCAAAGGGGTGGGAAGAAAATAGGTAGAATGTCCCATGAATCAATATGATACATGGGAAGTCAGTCCAGGAAGGTGGAGAGCTACTCTAGAATGAAAATGTTAGTATATGAAGGGAATCAATTCCAATGAAAAAGAAAAATGGAATTTGAATGAAGAACTTCCTGTGTATATCCAGGAAATTCACCAACTAAATTAGTTTTTTAAAAGAAATGTATGGAAGATGGAAACAAAACCAAATAATAGAGGATAAATATATGAGCATGTCACTGTCCTATAATAATAATGTCAAAAATGCTAAATGTAGCCTTATAAGCTGAGGGAGTTCTTGTCTCAACTCCCATTCTCATTGGCAAAATGGATCACCAGAGGGCCAACTAACTATAGATTCTGAGTGTTCTTATGCCAACTCTTACTTAAATTGGCAAGTCTGGGTCCCAAATCAAGGCTTTAAATTCCCTTCAGAGTTCTAGGGACAATCTTGAGGGATTGGGGCATCTTTCTAATGCTATTGGTTCAAGTCCTCATTCTGGTATATTCTCTATAATGTCAATTGTCAGTGCTTAGCACCCCAGTATCATTTAACATCAATTAGCTTGTTTAACTAATTTAACTTAATTTGATTTAATTAACTAATTTAGATAATTTAACAACAATTATAATAGGGATATTTACTGAGGAGATAAATCAAGAACAGATGCACAAATTCATCCTCCTGAATCAAGGACACACTCTTCCATGTACCACATCAGGCCCTGGAGAGATTGGGCTCAAACTAAAGCAGTTGCTACAAAGCATTCTACTCACCAACTTCACTTCCTACCAATGGAGGAAGTCATTCCCTTCCTTGTAGTATCTAGTGGGCTCAATTCATTGCTGGGTTGTGTCCTGGTAGCTCCTTAGGGCTATGGTGCCAAACTAGCCTTGGCTGTCCACAAACCCTGGAATGGATTCCAGCTCCCAGACTACTAGTGACCTTCCTGATGTTTTGAAGTCAAAAAGTCACAGCCTAGTCTCCTCAATTGACAATATGGCAATGTAAGCAGGTAAGAATAAATACAACAGGGACAGAAGCAGAACTGAGTCATGAGCTCATGGCTACATGTCAAATGGGATAGGGAGAGCAGGCCACCAGCACTACTTCTTCCTCCCTACCTGAAGGCTCACAGCAACTGTTGCCTTCTCACTCAACTGAAGCAAGGCAGGAAACAGAAACTTTTTGGCCATTTAGTGCTTTTTTTAATACCCCATAACTATTTTCAGGCCTGCAACTAATCAAAAATTCATTCCTTTACCTCACAGTTAATGAACCAAGATGTTCATGATCTGAAATGGAGAGCAGGGCCCCTTCTTTCCATGTTATCAGCCACTTCCAGAAGTAGACGCACCAAACTCATATGCTACTGGGACCAAGCTTCCAGTGACCATTACCTGTTACATAAAGCTCAGAAGGACATGAGGTTGTCAAGAAAAGCTAAAGATGACAACAGCAACACAAAGGTATTCTTTAAGGTATTTTTGAGCAAAAGGAGGATCAAAGAATGATATGACCTTTGCTTGGGGTGGATAGACTAATAATCACTAAAAGACAGAAAATAGTGATGCTTCTGTTTTCTCTGCCAAGGAGAATGGTCATTTTATATTGCATTGGAAATGGCAGGACAAAAATGAGTAACTCAGAATTGATACTCAAAATAAATGTTGTTGTTATTCATCCTTCATATTGGAAGAAGACCAGCCCAAAATAAATAAGGAGATAGTATGAGAATACCTAGCTGTCTCTGGTAAATCTTGCTCAAAAATAGCTACAGCATCGGGAATTTTTTTAAAGCTGACAAATATAATTGGTGAGCCACTGCCAGTGACATTTCAAAACTCATAAATGAATGAATGAAAAAGGATTTCTTAATCATTTCCTGTTTTCTGCACTGGGGATTCAAATACAAAGCATGACAGTCAGTCCTTGTTCTCAAGGAGTTTGCATGTTAATAGGAGAGTGGTAGCCATATAGAGGAGTGGTAGCCAGGGAAAGGCATTTTGTCCTGAAAAGTTACAGGCATATTGAATAGAGTCATAGAATAATTTATTGACATGTCCTGTTTGTACTGATAGTGTGGGTTGATTACTCTTCCCAGAGCTAGAAATGTAAGGAGGAGAGTTTGTTTGGGGGATGGGCAATGAGCAATACCTACACACACACACACACACACATATATATGTATATAAGTATATATACAAACACACATACATGAATATCCATATATCAATATAAATATGTATAATGAAAATATATATAATAGTATGTATAAAGATAGATCAGATTAGATAGATAGATAGATAGATAGATAGATAGATAGATAGATAGATAGATGGATTATAAGGAAATAGATGGATAGATAGAGTGAGCCATGTGGTCTCCTAAATATGATAGATTCTTACCAAGTCTTCTAGAGGGGATATTTTAAAGGCAAAAGGTGGAACAAGAAAGCATAAATGAGATGGCAATTGTGGTTTGGGATGGGGCTGGGAAGGCTTCCATATGGTTAACACTTACTAATCAGGATCACAGAGTCTCAGGTTGTAAACTGAAGTGGCAGGCCAGATGCACAGAGTGGAGAAATGCAGTTTAACACGAAGCTAGCCAGAGGATCATCACTGAAAACAGGAAAAGTACAACAAGATTGGAGAAAGGCAAAAGTCACCAGGTTTTGTTTCATTTTTAAGCAGGGGAAAAGGGGAAGCAAACAGAAGATACAAATTATAAACTAATGGGATTGACCTTGATACATAGACAATTTTTAAACTGAGCAGAAGAGAGTTGGAAAATAGCAAAGGAAGTGTTGGTGATGCAGAGCCAGCATGGCTTCATCAAAAACAGGTCATGCCAGACTAACTTCGTTTCCTTTTTTTGAAAGGATTGTTAAACTGATAGAAGGGAATGCAAGTCATATGTGAATTACCTAGATTTTAACAAAGCTTTTGATAAAGTATCTCCTACTATTTTGTGGGAAAGGTGGATTAAATGAGAATATAGTTGGATGACCTAACTCAAAGAATTGTTAATGTCAGTGTGACAGTAGCTCTTCTTTGGAGTATCCCAGGGATCTGAACTTAGCACTGTGCTATTTAATATTTTATCAGTAACTTGGATAAAGGTCATCAAATTTGCAGATGACCCAAAGCTGGAAGGGATAACTAATAAACTGGTTGGCAGGATCAAGATCCAAAATGATCCTGGCAGGCTATAGCATTAGACTAAATCTAACAAAATTAAATTCAATGGATATAAATATAAAATCTTATACCCGAGTCCAAAAAAGAATAAAAAATATAAAATAAAAAATATCTATCAATACAAGATGGAGGAGGCATAGAGAGACAGCAGTTGTTTTGAAAAAGATCCAAGAGTTTTACTTGATTGTAAATTCAATATAAGCCAACAGGCAGAGAAAACAAATGTTAATATGATCTTGGCCTACAGTTAAAAAAAGCATAGCTTCCAGGAGCAGGAAGGTGATAGTCCCACTGTACTTTAAACTCTGCAGATCTAATCTGGAGACCTGTGTTCCACAGTTTAAGAAGAATATTGAGAACCTGGAGATTATCCATAGGAAGATAACCAGAATATAAAAAGTCTTGAGTCTATATCATATGAAGATTATTTGAAGGATTTAGGCTTGTTTGGCCTGGAGAAATAGAAGATTGGATATGGGGGTGGAAATAACAGGTGTGTCCAGGTATTTTAGGGGCTATCATAAGAAAGAAGGATTAGACTTGTTCAGTTTATCCTTAGAAAGCAGAACTAGGATTAATGAGTGGGAAGTAACAAAAAGCATTTAGGGGAAATGTTCTAATAATTAGAGCTGTCTAAAAGTGGAATAGGCTACCCTCAGAGATTTTCAAGCAGAGGCTGGTCAACAGTGTGTTATAATGAATATTTCTTTTTTATAAGTTGAACTAGATAACTGTTGAGGTCTCCTCAAACTTTCAAATTCTATGATTCTATAAAAAGTGGCAACGATCAGCTTTTGTGCTCTATTAATTGAGAAAATAAAGTAGCAGGAATTTAAGCTACAGAGAAAGGGAAGGAACAGATATCAATTGTTTTCATATGCTTGTTACTTGATAAGGGATCAAAACCATGGTCAATAATGTTTCTTAGGTAATTTATAGATGCTATCCAATTTTCATCCTCATAATAAATGTCATGATAATTAGTGAAAGTACTAGTTCCCATTTTATAGATGATGAGATTTGGGCTCAGAAAGATAACATGATTGACCTTAAGCTACACTGCTACAAAGTGGAGGAAGCCAGATAGGATCTCCTTATTCCTCATCTCCTACTCTTTCCAACAGAAGAGTCGAAAGGTAGCATCTTCATCATGGGATGAAAATGTTACAAAAATTCTCATTTAGTCTCCTTAGGAGAAAGACTGAATAAATGAGAACAGAGTAACTCACAAAGCATGACAGATGAAATATGAACTAAAAAGTAGGTAGCCCCAAATGAAATTAAGAGATGCCTTGCAAACCAACCAGAGGTTTCTACAATCCATCTAAGGGAGAGCACCAGCAAAAAATCTGCCAGTGGGAAGGACATAGTTCACAAAGTGAAACCAGGAATGAAAATGAGAATTCAGAGAGACTAAATTTATTCTTTGTCTTGGTCTTTCCCAAGAGAGATGTTAAGGAGACTACAATTTCCAATGGGTTATTAAAAGGACACAGAGAATATTTTAGACTTGATTAATAAATGTTATTTAGAAAAGTCATGCAGATAATATGGTTGCTATAGTTATTAAACAATTTGATTATATATTTGAACAAAGCTTGTCATTACTTATGAGTTCTTTCTTGGTTCTTCTCCATCCTCTAATTGTTCCTTCTCTTTCCCATGCCCTTCATGAAGTTATGTCCCAAGGGATCATTATCATACCTTTTCTCTTTTTTCTAGATGCTCTCTCTTACCAATGTCATTCACTCCCAAGGGCTTCAGTTACCAATTCTATGCAGATGATTCTCAAATCTAGATCTATAGTCCTGACACCTTTTCTGAGCTCTGGGACCAAGTTCTACTTGTCCACAGGATTTCTCTGCCTAGATTCTCCACCAGCATCTCAAACTCCAAGTGTCCAAAGATAATATCATTATCTCTCCCCTCTCAACCTAATCCTTATGACTATGCAATTTCTGTCCATGGTACCACCACTATCCTATGCTTCTAAATTTAGTATTCCTTTTAACTGTTAAAGCCCTTCACAATCTGGTTCCAGTTTCTCTTCCAGGCTTACTGCACATTATTCTTCTTCCTCCAGTCTAGATTCAACCAAACTGACATCCTTGCCATTCTCCATACACAACTTTCCATCTCCTGAGCCTGTGCCTTTGCACAGACTGTCTCCCTGACTCCCTACTTTTTGTTTGAATAGCTCCTCCCAAACTTTCAATTAAGGAGGGTACCTAGATTACCCAGTCATCTCTTCATTTCCCATGAGACTGTACTCAACTTCATCATACCTTTGGCAGGGCACCCCCTTCCCCACTTTTCAAGGGTTTTTTATGTACTGTGTTAGAATATGAATTCCTTGGTGACAGAGGCTTTCCTTTTTACTTCTATTTATATTCCCAGCACTTAGCAGAATGCCTATCATATCTAAATGCCTAATAAATGTTTCTTAACTGGCTTACTGACTAACTGGGAAACACTTCCTCTTCATCTCCACTTCATAGAATTCTTTGCATCATTCAGGGCTTGATTCCAGTGTTTCATCCAACATGAGACCTATCTGAATTCCTCTGACTGATAGAGACTGCTCCCTGAGAAATGACTCTGAACAAATTATATATTCAATTATTCTTGTAGTTATTCACACCCAATAGAAGGTAAGCACTTTGAGGACAGGGATACTTTCCACTTTGTTTTTGTATCTCTAGGTTTAGCATCATGCCTAGCACACGGCAAGTGCTTAAAGAAAACTTGTTGAGATGGATTTATCAAGTTCTCATCAATTTCACAGGCATCTGTGATTTGATGGAAGTACACTGGATATGGAATCAGAGGAATTCCAGCTCTCCCACCACTTTCCTTTGTGAACTTGGACAAGTCATTTAAGTTCGGTTTCCTTCCCTATAAAATGAGGATTAGATTGGCTGGTCCCTAGGGTCCTTCTCAGCACTAAATCCTATACTCCTATCATCATCCTAGGAATGGCAATGTTATGAGTGAAGGCATGATGATGAAAGAGATATATTTGCCATTCAACTCTTATGCCAGCTGGCACTCCACATGAAATGAGACTTTCTGAACAAGTCACCATTCAGTAGATTTATTGAGAAAGAAGAAAAGGCCTCTTTTCCAGCTTGCATTAAAAGGGGATAAAAATTGTACAGCAAATAAATGTCTTGCTGACTGCTAAAGCACCCAATGCAACAAGAATATCATATTTTGGGGGACATGCAGTAGATTGCTCAAGAGGCAGATGGCTACATGTTGTTTGGGATCCAAATTTTTCTGGATCCACAAATGAATGACCTGTCCAAGAACACATCAGTGACAATAATTATGAAGAATAATAGATGTTGAAAATGGTGTACAAAGTAGTTTAATACCTTATCTTACTTGATTCTCACACAACTTTGTGAAATAATTTGCATGAGTATTATCCCCATTTTAAAGAGGAAGAAACTGAGTAATAGAGAAGTTGAATGATTTGATCACATAGCAAATCAGAGCTATAACTAGTAACTTTTCACTTGTTGCAAAAAATGATCCAAGAGTTTAGTCAAAACTCATTATATTGCACTGAAGATGATATAATACAGGGATAAGGGTGGGAGTGGAGCAAAAGTCCACAGATGATCTGATCGCAAATGTGGTCATATTGAAAGATGGGCACACCCATTCACCCTAATAGTCCTTGAGTGAAGAGGTTGAAAAGAATTTATGCCCTGGGACAGGGGTGAGGAACCTGCAAACTTGGTGCCACATGTCACCTTCTAGGTCCTTGGGTGCGGCCTTTTGGCTGAGTCCAAGTTTTACAGAACAAATTCTTTTATTAAGGGGATTTGTTCTATGAAGTTTGGATTTAGTGAAAGGACCACACTTAAGGATATAGAGGGCCACATGTGGCCTCTAGACTGCAGGTTCCCCACCTCTGTCTTAGGAAAAGAGCATCTGAGCACCAGAATTTAAGAGGTTAGGGCATCTTGTACGCCCACAGAATGATGGACTTTCAGGGGACCACAAAGTGAAGCATGGAGATCAAAGGTGCCATAGGAAACAGTATCCCTCCAAGGTACTGACATCCTGAGATGAAGGCCTATTGGTCAATGCTTAGTTATGGCTCTCTAGCTAGGAAGTAGTAAAGCCAGTATCGCCTCCCAAACCAGTGCCCTTTTCTACTATATGCCATTTATTGTCTATGGCAGCTAATTATTCTGAAGAAACTTCCCAGGAACCTAACTTTTTTTATTAGAGGACTTCAGAGCACTGCAATACGGATTTTTGAATTTGTGATTCAGTCCCCAAAGCCTGAACTGGAAGGTTTAAGCCAAAGGGATATTAAATAAAACTATAAGGACATTTCTGCCATCTTTTAAAAATCTAAACTGTAATACCAAGAATAAAATTTCCCAGCAGTGCCTTTAGTGGAGTAAGATGGAATACTAATGGAAAGAAAATGGCATCATTCTGATCATTATATTCAAGGCCTTTGTGTACTTTCTCCATGAAGACTTCCCTGACTATGATGGCTCAAGTATGATATTTTTCTTCTTTGACCCCCTGAAGCATTTATTGTCTGGCTGTACTCATCTATGTTTACTTATCAGAGAATCACAGAATCTCAGAGTTGAAAAGTTCAGTTCCTAACTTAAGCAGAAATTTTCCCTAAAGCCTCCCAAACAACTAGCCACCCACCAATGTAAGAGAAATTTTTAGATAGCTCTAATAATGAGGATGTTTTTACATTAAGAAATAGGAGTAGGGAGACAGACTAAATTTATAATTTCATTAATATAGGAAACTTAATATGGGTGAAGAAACTACTTTCATCAATGTAGATGCATTGGTGAAACCAATTTAGGCTTAGAGAGTAGCCTAGAGCACTGATGAGTTAAGTGATTTGCCTAGCATCATGGCCAGTAATTGTGAGAGATAGAATTCAAACCAAGGACAGCTCCCTATTCCCTATGCCACGCAACTTCAAGGGCAAGTAACTTAACCTATCTGGATCTTAGTTCTATCAGCATTGTTTCTAGGTCACTTTTTGGGATCAAGCAGATTTTATCTAATTATTTCTCCCATTCTGCAAACATTTGAAGACAGTTAGAGGACCTGAGTTCAAATCTTAGACGCTTATTACCTGTGTGACCATAGGTAAATTGATAGCCTCCCTGAGGCCACAGCCATCCTTCCTTCATGACTAGGTGGCCCCTGAAGTCCTTTATAGCTTTAGACCTATGATCCTGTGATTGTGTCATCCAAAACTTCTGAAGGTTTAACAGCTTAAGTTCCTTCAACCATTCATCCTATAAAATTATTTCAAATTCCCTCAAAGTCCTGACTAACTGTAGGTGCTTTCTAGTTTATCAATATCATGCCTAACATGACACTCAGAATTGAGCACAATACCACAGATATCACTGACCAAGTAAAGAACAATGGGACTGACTAAGGGAGAGAGACCTTGGTCTTTTTAAGCTTACATATCATATTATAGACTCATATCTAGTTTCCATTCCAATAAATCTCTCAGATCATTTTTGTATTAACTTCTGCCTACCCATGTCTCCCTATCTTGTACTTTTTAAAAACTAAAGCACAGGATTTTGCATTCATCCTGGCTTGATCTGCAGCTCTGCCACCACCTACAGGACCTAGAGCAAGACACTAAATCTCTCTGAACCTCAGTTTTACAATGGGCAAATTAAGTGGATTGGAGTTGATGTCCTCTAAGAACCCTTACAGGTCATATAATCTTATTAAATCTCCTCTTTTAAAAAATTTTGTCCATAATTCCAGGTTGTTAAGATCTTTTTATATCATAACCCCATTATCCAAAATGTTCGTTATCCTTTTGCGTCATCTGCAAATTTGATAAGTATGCCATCTATTCCTTCAATAAAAGTATAAAATAAAATGATTCCTTTTGAAATCTACTAGAGACTTCCCTAGAAGTCAACACAGAATCATTACTGACTACTGTCTTGTGTGTTCACATGAGTTAACTATGGTCTCACATCTCTACAACTTATACACAAAGATAGTATTAGATATTTTGTCAAATATTTTGCTAAAATAATAATAACTAGAATTCCTGTGGTGCATTAAAGATTACAAAGTGTTTTACAAATATTTTCTCCACGTTCACCTGATTTGCCAGTCTAGTACCCCAGTCCAAAAAGGAAATTATGCAAATCTGGCATACCCAATTCTTGATAACATTATCCTACCTTCTATAATCACTTCTTTTTTTAGATGTTCAATAACAATTCCTGTAGTAAAACATTCCAAAACTTTTCCAGGGAAAAATACAAGTCCACTGGTCTATAAAATTCAAACTGTTTCCTCCTGCCTTTTAAAAAAAAGGGATGGGGCATGTAGGTGGCACAGTGAACAGAGCACCACCCCTGAAATCAGAAGGACCTGAGTTCAAATCTGGCCTCAGACACTTAACAAAACTTACCCGTGGTGTGTCCTTGGAAAAGTCACTTAACTGCAACTGCCCTGCCTTACCCCTCAAAAAAAAGACCAAAAGAAAAGAGACATTTTCCCTTTTCCAATCCTGCAGTTTCTCTGCCATTCTCCATACTCTTTCAAAGATATCATTAACAAGGCTCAGCAATTTCATCAGTCAATTCTTTTAGGACACTAAAATTTCACTCACCCTGCCTGGTGACTTGAACTCAGGGGCAACTAAGTGCCCTCTTACTATGTATCTTTATAATTTAAGTATCCGCTAGCTATTTGCTATTTTTGTTCTCTAGTCCAAAAACAATTCTCCCTGGCAGAGAGCTTAGAAGCAAAATAATAGATGTTAACCTCCATCGTCCTTCTGTCATCAGTTATCACCATCTCTTTCATCCCACGCAGTCATACTCTCCTTCTTTGGTCTTTTTCTTTCCTCAAAAATAGCAAAAAAAAAATAGGTAGGTAGGTAGGTTGATAGATAGATGATAGATAGATAGATAGATAGATAGATAGATAGATAGATAGATAGATAGATAGATAGATAGATAGATAGATAGATAGACAGATATCCTTTTTTGCTGTCCACTTTTCTTACCAACTTCAATTTGTTCTGAGTTTTAGCACTCTTGACATGCTTAAAGTATCATGTCATGATTTTGTATTCATCTCTTGTTACCTCTCCTTGAATACATCTGTATATATCTTTTAAAATTTTAAGTGGGTTGGCAAGTTCTCTGAATATCCAAATCAGTCCCTTCAGACAACTATCCATTTTTTCTCTCTCCGAATTATATCTCCTGGTGAAACTTTTAGACAAACTTCTTCCATACTTCCTTACCTTCCATACTTTGTACTTCTAAAGTTGATTTTTGAACCCATGTGTTGAAATTTAGTAAAGCTAAATTCATCTTATTAGACTTACTGTACTAGCATATTAGGATTCTGACTCAATTATGATATGTACTAACTATCCCCTTCTAGCTTTGTGTCATCTGTAAATATGATGAGAATGCCATCTATACTTATTTTTGCTCTGAAATCTTTCCAAAATCTGAGGTACATTTCAGATTATGTATGGCCTTCCCCTCCTCTATCAAAAATTCTAAGATGTGTGTTTACTTTTCTCAATTATTCCTATCTTTTCCCATTCTGGTGTCCAGTTTATCTCTTTTTATTAAAATAAGGTACAGAATAGAAGTTCCTTTCTTTGGTTCCTCCTTTTGAAGGATTAAATTATAATTTAAGGAAGTCGAGAAACTATTAGCTGCTATTCTTCATGTAGAGATAGCATTCTAAGAAGTACCCAGAAAACTGAATTCTTCCATACCAATTTCTGATGTTTTTTCATCTATTTTTACTTTCTGTCCAGGCAGTCCAATAAACTCCATGTCATATGTAAAGAATCTCCACTGATCTTCACCTAAATTCTCTCCACCATGATTCTCCCATCCTGCCCTCCATTCTAGGTCCTGAATTTCCTCATAGGTGTTCTTCATACACAAGCAATCTCTTTTCCTTTTCATTGTGCATAAGGAATGACCTCTCAGAGCCCCATTTCAAGCACCCAATTTATCCTAGTAAGTCTTAGTTATATTTGTTGCTTTAGGCCAAACAAAAATCCATGCAGGAAACACTAAAGTTTAAAAATGCCTATAGCTCAGATGTTGACATGTAGTTTGCTAATTTGGCCATCGATATCTATATAAAGAATATGTTACAGATGGAATTGAGTTAGTTCCAGAACCGAATAGTAGGAAAAGAACAGTTGAGAAACTACAGTTTATAATCACACCAACCTGCTCCCCATTCAAAGGAACCATTTTTTAGTTTTTAGCATTTATAATGCGATATAATAACAAATCTTGGAACACCATAACCTCCAAAAATCAGTCGTACATGTCACAAAGGTCAATGTAGTTGCATACAGTAGGGGCAAATAGGCTAGAGCATATATCTAATGATGACATAAGCAGAAGAAATCAAGTCAAATCAGCAAGTATTTATTAATTAATTAAGTATGTAAGTACTAGGGATACTAAAAAAAAAGCAAAACAACACCATAAGTCCCCCCTCTCAAGGAGTTCATAGTCTAACAAGGGACATAGCATACAAACATCCATGTAAAAACAAGGTATATGCAGGATAAATTGGAAGTAAACAACAAAATGAAGGCAATAGCATTAAGAGGGATCAGGAAAGGTTTCTTAAAGAAAGTAGGATTTTAGCTGAAATTTGAAAGAAGCCAGGAAAATTCATGAAGTTAGGAGATGTCTTGTTAAGGATCAGAAAGGAGACCAGTGACACTGGACCAAAGAACACATGGGGGGGGGGGGGAAGAGTAGGGTGTAAGAGTACTAGAAAGGGAGGAAGGAGTTAGAAAGGGCTTGGAATGGCAAACAGAGGATTTTACATTTGTATCCTGGAGGTGATAGGGAGCCCCTGGAGATCACTAAACAGGGCAGAGGTGGATGAGGTACCTGGAGGGGAAGGACATGCTCAGAACTACACTTTAGGAAGAGCAATTTGAAAGCTGAGTGGGAGATGATATGGAGTGGTAAAAGACTTAAGGTTAAGGAGACCAATCAGTAGGCTATTACGATGGTCTAGGTATGAAGTGATAAGAGCTTGGACAATGACAATGGCAGTATCAGAGGAGAGAGGATGGCATGTAAAAGAGATGTTATGAAGGTAGAAGTAGCAGAAGTATGCAACATGTTAGATATGGAGGAGGGGTGAGAGGGAGTTATGAATAGAAGTAGCCAGGCTTGGAGACTGGGAGACTGGGAGAATGGTGGTACCCTCAACAGTAATAAGAAAATTAGGAAAGGGAACAACTTAGGGGGGGAAATGAGTTCAATTTTGGACACGGTTGAGTTTAAGATGCCTATCTATCCCCTTCCAGCTTTGTGTCATCTGTAAATATGATAACACCATCTACATTTATCTTTAATTAGCAAATTATTGTTATAAAATATTATTATAAATATATTATTAGCTATTAGCAAATAGCTAGCTGATACTTAAATTATAAAGATACATAGTAAGAGTGCACTTAGTTGCCCTTGAGGTTGAAATGCCCATGGCCTCATATACTAAGTCCCTGTATGTAACAAGTTTGGAAAATTAGTAAAATCCTCCTGAACTCATACATGCCTAGACAGGGGCCCCAAAGACCATCTTGAACTTGACAAACCCTGCTGTTGTGCCAGATAAGTGTGACACTCTTTGTATCTGACCTCTGCTGTAACTTTTCTGTACCCTGCACACTTAGATAAGCTTGTGGTTTTTGCCTTTATATACCCTGCCTTGACCATGGCTTGGGGCAGCTCACGGAGGCTAGCTCCTGAGTCTGCCGCCGGCCAGCTAATAAACGCTCCCTGAATTGGCTTTATCTAGTCTCGGTCTCTGTTCAGTCTCGGTGTCCATTTCAAGGTCAAGTCACTAGGCAGGGTGAATGAAATTTTAGTGTGTTTAAAGAATTGACTGATGAAATTGCTGAGCCTTGTTAATGATATCATCTTTGAAAAAGTAGACATGGGGAATGGGACATCCAGTTTGAGATATATAATAGGCAGCTGGAAATATAAAACTAGAGGTTGAGAGAAAGGTAAATAAAAGAATCTGAGAATCATCTACATAGAGATGATGATTAAAACTATGGAATCTTATGAGATCACTAAGTGCAATAGTGAAGAGGGAAAAGTGAAGAAAGTCCAGGACAGAACCTAGGAGAGGCCCATAGTTAATGGGCATGACCTGGATGAAGACCCAGCAAAAAAAAAAAATTGAGGAGTACTCAAAAGCATAGGAAAAGAATCAGGTGGGAACAGTGTGGCAAAAACTTAGAAGGAAGAGAGTATCAAAAAGAAGAGGGTGATCAGCAGTGTCAAAGGCTGAGGAGAGTTCAATAACGATAAGGATTAAGAAAAGAAAAGGCAATTTAGAGATAACTGGTAGTTTAGGAAAGAGTAGTTTCAGGTGTACAATGAGGTTGGAAGTCAGATGGAAAAAAGGAAAGGAAAGGAAATAGAGGCAACAATTACAGAAGGCTTTGTCAAATTTAGCTACAAAATGGAGGAGAGATATAGGATAATTATTTGGGATGAATGGCTGAAGCAAAAGAGTAAATGTTTGTAGGCAGCAGGGAAGCAGCCAGGAGACAGAGAAAGATTGAAGATAAGTGAGAGAGTAAGGCTAAAGAGGGAACAATTTGCTGGAGGAGGTGGGATGGAATGGGTCATTTGTGAATATAGTAGGATTTATGTGGGCAAGAAGGGCCACCTCCTGATGTGAGACAAGTGTACATGAGAAGATAGTAACAGAAGGCATTTGAGTCATGGAAGATGAGGAGAAGGGGAGGAGAGAGCTCTTGATGACTATTTCAATTTTTCCAAGGAGTTAGAGGAAAAGAATCATGGAGTGGTTTCAGGAAGGATATAAAGGTTTGGAAAATCCACTGTTGTGAGAGGGATAGTAGATCAATTAAGGAGGTGTAAAAGAAGTGCCTTGTTGCAGTGAAGATTATGTAACATATCATCTCCATACTCAAATAACTTTTCACTCCCTTATCCTTATCACTTCCAGGATCAAATGCAAGACCTTCTGCTTGGCATTCAAAGCCCTTTATAACCTACTCCACACACACATACACATATCTTTCCAGTCTTAAAGCTTCCATTTTTTCATGTATTCTTCAATCCAGTGACACTGTCTTCTTTGCTATTCTGCAGCAAAACACTCCATCTCTCATCTCCCGGCATTTTCTCTGGTTGTTCCCCATTCCTAGAATGTTCTCCCTCCTCATCTCCTCCTCCTGGCTTCCCTGGCTTCTTTCAAGTCCCAGTTAAAATCCTATGTTCTACAGGAATCCTATCCTAATCCCTCTTAATTCTAGTACCTTCTCTCTGTTAAATATTTCATTTTTAAATGCACATGGCACATGAATACATATTTATCTGCTTGTTGTCTCCCCTATCAGATTTCGACCTCCTTGAGAGATCTGCCTTTCTTTGTATCCTCAGTATTTAACATAGTTCCTGGGACCAAGTCCACTACATAAGTAGACACTTATGGGCTGACTGATTGATTTAACATAAATTTGTAGTGGACCCAGTCAGCATGATTTCATGATTTTCTCTATCTTCATTCATTATCACCAGGAAGCAGATGGTAGAGTGGTCCAAGGCTAAGGTTTGGCAGGATCTTTGATAAGATAATGAGCAAGGGACTCAAGAGAAGAAGACAGTGAATAATTGAACTGTTTCACCAAAGAATCAAAATGGGAAGGAAATTGAGAGTAGTCAATGCAGGGGTGATTGTCTGGGTAAGGGTTGAGGAGTTGAAGGATTAGAGGTCATGGTGTAGACAAAGAACAGAGTTAAGGTATGCAAGGCAGAAGGGTCAAATAATGGAAATTTAGAGTTCATGAACATGGAAGTAAAATACTTATGTGTGATCGTATGATTGAGGGCATGACAATTTCGTGTAGTTGGAGTGGGGTGGAGGAGAAAGTTAGGGGAAATGAGTAAACTGAAAAACTGGAAAGTGGAGATATTTTCAGAAGTATCACTATAGATGTTGAAGGTCTACGAATTCAAATTCTTTTTTTTTTGTAATGAGCAGACATAAGTGGGATCTTGTATTCTCTGGACCTGTTAATTAACTGAATGACAATGAAGATGCAGCCTGCTGCAGAAAATCATTTGCTAAAGCCTCATTTCTCATATTATAATAAAAAATACCCCTGAATCACATGTAAATCATTCTCAAAAAAACAGTTAAAGATGACAGAGTAGACATATGAATCAATAATATTCTCTTAGATGCCTTTTTGGTGTATGAATACAGTCTGTGAGGGCTTTTTAAAGTCTTTTTTGATATCTTCCCTTCCTTGAGATATCTTATAAAATTCTATATTACTTCACCTCCTGGACATAGCTCTTTGGGATTGTCTTAGTCTGATGCAGTTTCTCCTTCTGATTTTTGTTATAAATGCCCTTCCTACTTCTTCAAGGACTGTACAAAGATGGGACTTCCTCTAATAATGATGAAGAAAATAGGTTGTGGAAGTATTAAGAAATTTATTTTGTTTTCCATCTATTTTTGCTCTCCTACCAGAAACCCATGATTGTTCTTGAGAAGATGTGGTTCAATTGGTTCTCATGTCAAACTTTTTGTAGGTTTGTTTTCATTTTTGCTGCTTCTTGATGTTTAATGAGGTGGTAACTGTTCATAATTTTAGCTGTCTTCTGCCTCAGTGTTTTTGGTGGCTACTATCCCTCTGTGATTGCCAGGAAATTATAATATTATACTTTTAGTGTAAAAGGGAAGTCATAGGACTTCTAGTCCAGACCCTCATATTATAGTTAGGTAAACTGAGGTTTAGAGAAATAAACAATCCATCAGTGCTTGCTGGCTGTAGCAGCAAGCACCCCAAGCACGTCCTCAGGGTTTGCTGCCCATACAGGTTCTTGGATCTGTTGAAGGAAAGCAACTCAAAATGGGTTAACAAGCTTACTTTAATCAGTCAGACGTATATCGTTTACCTTGTTCAGGGGAAAAGGTCAGCACCCCGAACTTCAAAGTATACAGGCAGAATAATCAAGACAGAAACAGATCAAGTAGACAGATTTCCAAACTGTCCAACCATTACATCCATACCCAGTCAACATCTGGGTTTCCACATCTGGGTTTTTCAAA
>NW_027187378.1:47887209-47919214 GCF_028583685.1 Petaurus breviceps papuanus | reverse complement strand
TTCCCAGAATACAGATCAAATCACAGAACACTTCTCAAAGTGAGCCAACAAAACAAAGCTATACATCAGGGTTTATATAGCCTTCTCCTGGCTCAGAGAATGTAACAACCTTGTTTACTCACTGGCCAATCAAGAAGTATCTACTGAAAAACATGCCTCCCACCCCAGGCTCCGGGTGCACTTTAGCCTAGGGGCAGGGAAGATCTTCCAAATTTGCATTCCCATTACACTGGCCAAAGTCTTCCTTAGCTTCTGTATTTGAGTGATTTAAAATATATTCTGAATTTTGAAAGAAATCAAAGACTATAGGTTTTCCCTATAATTTGCCTTGCCTAAAACTATAGTATCTTTCTTGTTCTCCATGATTTTGCAAAGATGAATTAATGGACGAAAAAGCATTTACTGGGGGAGGCTAGGTGGCTCAGTGAATAGAGCACTGGCCCTGGAGTCAGGAGGACCTGAGTTCAAATCTGTCCTCAGACACTTAACACAAAATTAGCCATGTGACCTTGGGCAAGTCATTTAACCCCAATTGCCCTACCTTCCCCTCTCAAAACAGCCCCACAAAAAGCATTTATTACATGCATATGATGTGCAAGGATAGATACTGGAGAGATAAACAGAAAAACAAGCCACCTCGTCTCAAGAGGTCCCGTCAGTCAGTAGCATTTGTTAGGCACCTGCTGCGCGACATATGTGCTAGGGATGCAAAGAAAGGGAAAAAATAGTAGGCCACAATTGAAAAGGCGAGACAATATGTAACAACTATGTACAAAGAGAATATATAGAGGATGAGTTTGGAAGTCTCAGAGGGAAGGCAGTGAGATTGAGGAGAAATGGTCAAAGTTCCTTGCAGATGATGGGACTTGCACTGAGACTTGAGGGAACCTGGAGAAACCAGTGGGCAGAAATGAGAAAAAGAATTAAAGGCATGGGAACAACTAGTGGAAATGCATGGAGTTGGTAGACCTTGTTGTGGGGACAGCAAGGAGGCTAGTGTCACTATATTTCAGAGTATGTGGAGGTGAGTAAGGTATAAGATGACTGGAAAGGTAGGAAGGGACCAGGTTATGGAGGTTTTAAAGTCAAATAGAAAATTTTATATTTGATTCTGAAGGTGACAGGAAGCCACGGGTATCTATTGAGCAGGAAGTGATATGGCCAGACTTGTGCATTAGGAAGATAAATTTGATAGTTGAATGGGCTGGAGTTGGGAGAAATCTGATTACAACCATGGCCTGTGAAGGAGACAAATGTGTAGACAATTTCAGTTTCAAGTCCAACAGAAAGGTCCCATGATCCTTAGAGTGAGCTGGCAAAGGAGATGGTAATACATATTCTTTAATGTCATCTCCACTGATAAAACCAGATCTGTTTCTAATACCAGTCAATAAACACGTATTAAGCACATTCCATATATGGTAAACAGTATAATAAGCACTGAGGATACAAGGAAAAGTCAATAATCCCTACTCCCGAGTATCTCACAGTCTGAGACGTTGAACCATTTAACAATATCAAGGAAACTGGTGGTGAGAACCTTCTTTTCTGAGTCCTTAGGAGCTGTGGTCAAAGCACCTACAGAAGCAGTTGCCAGGCTACTCACAGATGTTTCTTCTTGGGTCATTGCTACTGAAGCAAAACTGGAAGTAGGACCCAGGGGCTGGAAGGGGGCTGTTCTGGCATTCCCAGGGTTCTTGTGCTTACCAACTCGTCAGTGGCAGTTGGCATTGATGTTGGTGGCAAGGAAGGTGTGTGCTTTCCCCATAATGATTGCTTTCCTCAATGATAGCTGTAGTATTTGGACTGGAAGCAGAATTGGAAGTCTGGAGGACACTGCTATTCACAAGAGTCTTGGATTCAGGTTAGGCTGTCTTTATCAGGATCTTGGATAACATGGTGGTCAAAAATGGTTGTGATGCTTTGGGTTGTCTAGTACTTACCACCTTCTGTCTCTCCCTCTGGGTGCTTCAGCCTTGCTTTAACATAGGTGATAGGAAGATGGTCAGAAGTTGATGGAGATGATCAACCCATCTTCTACATGAGTTGCTTTTCTGGATGATGACTATGGGGATGGGACTGAAAACAAAGCCAGAAATCTGGCAAAATGATTGGGGTTCTGCCACACCCAGGGCTCTTTGGTTTACCTGTCAGGTCATGAAACTTGACTGATAGTTACTTAGTAATAGTATCCACAAATTCTTTTTGTTTATCTGGAACTGGTGACTTGAATTCATCAAAGGTAATTCTATTATGATCTTACTTTACCTAGATTTCAATTCCCTATTATCATTTTTTCTTCTGTCCTTCCCATTTCAAAGGCACAGAAATCATTCTCGTTAGCAGAGAAAAAACACAATGGGAGTTAAGTAATTGTGCCTTCTCTGACATCTATGAATTTCATCATCCCTCTAATAAAACAAATGAAAGAATCTTCTTATCGTTGGTAACCCACACCAATCTCAATTTGTTTTGAACTTGAGCACACCTATACTTCTATGGGGTCATGCTGCCCTTTTGTATTTTTTCACCTGCCCTTACTTCCATGTCTTGTATATGGATTTGTTTGTTTTTTTAATCAAAGTTAGTCACTGATGAATTGTTAGCGCATTCTCATAAGTCTTTTTAGAAAACTCTACTTTTTCTTTCTCATCATAATTGCTTCATTTCAATAGACCAGAGTAGATAGCTGAATCTTAGGTGGCTATTAATTATGATAATCATAGCTATATTTTTTATTTTTTTCATTGTTCATTTACATTTTTTAATTCATTTATTAATTTTTTTTTTCATTTTATCCTCACTATAACCCTGGAAGATTGGTGTTATTATAACCTATTTTACAGAAAAGGAAACTGAGACAGACAGGTTAGGTAACTTGCCCAGAGTCACATAACTAGTAAGTGTCTGAGGCAATATTTACACTCAGGTCTTCCTGACTCTAGGTCCAGTGCTCTGTCCCCTACACCACCTAGCTGACTAGTACATATACCTCTGTACCCTTCTTATGAGTATGGATATCAGTAGTAGTTTATATATTATCAACAAAACCGGTGACTAGCAAAAATTGGGGCTTGAGTTTCCGTTCCTTGAGCTTACAAACTAGTCTAAATCATCTTTACCTCAGTAGATGGTAAACTGCTTTAGATCTAGGATTGTGTCATATGTTTGTCTTTGTAGCCCCAGAAAGTAGCACAGTGTCTTTAGACATTAAATACATATTTACTAATTTGTTGTTGAGGAAAAAAATGTAAATGAATTTTCTTCTTATTTTAAAATACCTTTAAATTCCCCTTTAGGGAAGTAACATAAACAGCATTTGAGATGTTGGGATGATTGAGGTCCCTGATAGGGACCAGGACAGCATGAGAAAACCTATATCTGTCTGCTAGAAGCACCGCCCCCCCCCCACTCCCAATCAGAAGACAGTCAAATTCTCTGTGTCCTCTCTCTTCTCTTAATAATGCACTAGAACTAGAGGAAGGAGGAGGGAGAGAGAAAAACAGAAGGTTTAATTATCATCTAATCCCTGAGCAAAGCAGGTCGCTATGATTGATCCTTGATGAATTGCTACAATGTCGAATAATGAGATCAATGTCAAACCTCAGGAAAGATGCAAAGACAGATGGAGGAATAATATTCAAGCGGGGAGAGTCAGTGCTAGCTTGGTATGCCAGGGGCAACTCAGGACCTCCCCCAGAGAGACCACCTCAGGACCCCAAGGGAAACAGCAGATGAATGGCAGGGAAAATGAATTGACTTCCCCCAATGTAGTGATTGTGATAGTAGTAGCTGACATTTCTATAAGCCTTTATTGAAATTTACCAAGCACTTTACATACATGTCAATTTATTCACTAAGAACCCTGTGAGGCAGGTATTACAGATAGATATGATCCTAAACAGGCAATGACCACATGACATGCCCAGGCAGGGTAGATGGTCCCCAGTGTGATCAGTTGAAGGTCACTCTGCCTCCAAAAGCTCCCCCACTAGTCATCATGGCTTTGGCTTACCAGTCATCCTCTTTTCAAATGCATGTACTCCAAAGAATCAAGTATTAGCCCCTACATCATGGCATTTTCAAAATAATATTTTCCCCAACTACATGTAAAGACAATTTTTTACGTGCAATTTTTAAAATTTTTTATTTCCAAATCTTCTCTCTCCCTCCTCTGTCCTCCCTAATGTGGTAAGCAATTTGATATGGGCTATATACATATAATCATGTAAAATATATTTCCATATTTGTCAATCATCATGTCATTTTAGAGCATAACAAATACTACTGTATGCAAATGTGCCTTTTTTCTAACTGTATCCTGTTTAAAGAGCATTCAATTTGGAGTCAGAAGGCCATTCTGGCTTTGCTCTTTCCTAGGGACTATAGTCAAGAGATTAATAGCCTTTAGAGCTAGAAGACACTTTAGAGATGATCTAAGTCAATACTTTCATTTTACAGATGAAGAAATTGAGGCCCAGAGTAAAAAAGGTACTTGTTCCAGGATACACAGTGAATTAGTGGAAGAACTAGCCCTAGGAGCTAATCCTCCTGACTCCTGGTCATTCTGCTATTCCTAAGTGATCCAGAGCAGCATTAAGTGATTTTATAGCACCAGTATGGTTTTAGCAAGAACAAGCTATATCAGATTAGCCACATTTCCTTTTTTTTTTTTGCTTTTTTTGGAGGGGAAAGGTAGGTCAATTGGGGTTAAGTGACTTGCCCAAGGTCACACTGCTAGGTTTTTCTTTGTGTTGTGTCTGAGGCTGGATTTGAACTTAGGTCCTCCTCCTGACTCCAGGGCCAAAGCTCTATTTGCTGTGCCACCTAGCCACCCCAACACATTTCCTTTTTAAAAAAAAATAGGATTAGTAAACTAATAGAAAAAGGGAATGTTGTTGAAATAGTTTACTTAGATTTTAACAAAGCTTTTGATAAACTATCTCATACTAGCAGGAACAGTTGGAATGACTATCTTATAAGGTATGATTGAACCTTTAATTTTTATACTCCCTCTTCTCAACAGAAGAAGAGCAGACTCCTTTTCCTCTCACTGGGAAACTCAGGGAGCATAATTTCATTTGGTCTATACCCTTGTCCTCTCTCACCCCCAACTCAGTGGCAGGAGAACTGACTGAAACAACCACAGATAAGACAGATATTTGACTCTAATTACAATAGGTCACTTTCTAATGTAAGGAGGTCAGAGCTTTCTTTGTCTCTGTCTCTGCATTTGTCTATCTCTGTCTCTGTCTACCTATCCACTTATCTATCTCTCCCTATTTTAGAAGTTTAAAACCATAGTAATTAAAAAAAACATTCCCCAAGGATTCTCTTACACTTTTCAGCCTTTTTCAGCCCCTATTGCCTATATTCAGGAAATCTTTTTTTTTTTTTGCTTTTTTTTTTGGAGGGGCAATTGGGGTTAAGTGACTTGCCCAAAGTCACATGGCTAGTAAGTGCAAGAAATCTTTTGCATTCTCATCCCTCCCTCACTGAAACATGTACTTTGTCCCTGGGGACTTTGGGCTCTGATAAGTAAGCATGTGCCTTACCTTGCCCAGAACCAGACTTCCATATCATTTTCTGGCCCTTTCCAAAATATGCCTATGCTACATACTTACCCCTCCCTAAATTTCTAGATTTCATTTATGTGTTGTCTTCCCCCCATTAGAGAACTAGCTCCTTGAAGGCAGGCTTGGCTTATTTGCTTGCATTTGCATTATTAACATTTAACCCAGTGTTTACCACATATTTAGTGCTTAATAATTGCTTTATCACTCATCATTCATTTATTCACATTTACAGTTCTGAAGTTTCCATCTAGATGCCATATTATTCTGGACAGGGATTCGAATATCTGACCTGGTTGAATTTTACTTATTTCCAGTTAGTCACTGGCAATCTCCATTTGTCTTTATCCAAAAGAGGATTAAGATATAGACTTTTTTCCAAAAAAGTGGTAACCAGCCACAGAAATTTGATATAAAAACCAGGAAATAAGAAAACCCTACAGAAATACTAAAAATAAAATTAATAAAGTGCTTGCTAGCAACAAGGTATAGATAGAGAACTTGGGAAGGGTAAGGGGAGATAAAACTTTTCACATCTTTTCCTTAGTTTTTAGAGTCAGTCACAACCAGTAGTCCTAAGCTAAGTTCTTTATTCCATAAACTAGAGGTTTGGTCACCAAGGAGAGCTCATATCCTTCATCTCTAATCCCAGAACTGATAGCACAAGATCCTTTCATGGGCTCAATTACCATTGTGCCCTCACTGCTGCGCTGGCTCTTACATGCTCCCCACTCAGGTCTGTCCCTCTTGCTGTCTCATTCAGCCCCAAAGCTCCTGCCTTGGCACCTTCATCCTATGATGGGATACAGTCTCTCTCACAGGGAGAAGAGAAAACTTTAGCCTTTCTTGGTTTTCAGAGGACTACTCCAGAGATCTCTCCATGGTCCTGCACTCTTCATTATTTTCATCAATCACTTATATTAGAACATCGATGGCATGATCATAACATTTGCCAATGGCAAAAACTTGGATAGATAGCTAACACAATGGGTAACAGAGTAAAAATTCATAAAGGATCTTGATAGACTAGAACTTTGGACTGAATTTGAAAAGATGCAATTTATTAGGGAAAAACTAAAGGGTTACCATTGGTTTAATAAAAAACAAAAACCAGCATCGCAAGTCCAAGATATGTCAGACAAAAAAAAAATTAGGTCAAAAAATGGTCTGAGCATTACACTGTATTACAAGTTCAGTAATAGTCAGCAGAATGGTGTGACAGCAAAAAAATAAAAGTTAGTACTATCTTGGCCTAAGTTAAGAGGGTATAACTTCCAGGAATGTGGAAGTGATGGTCCTGCACTATACTCAACACTCTTCAGAACTTATCTCAAAAGATTTGCTCAGATCTGGGTACTACAGTTTCAGAAGAACATAGACCAACTGAAAAGTGACAGAAAGAGGGTAACAAGGATGGCAAAAGACTTTAAGTCCTTGTTATATGAAAAATGGCTAGAAAAACAGAGTTTTTTGCCTGGAGAAAAGACGATTGAAGGTGGAGGGAAAATATTATCATTAGTTAATCTCATTAATATTACAATAATATATTAATGACATTAATATTACAATAATAATAGGTAACACTTATGTGGAGTTTACTATGTGTCAGGCACTGCACTAAGTGCTTTACAATTTAATCCCATTCAATCCTCGCAACGACCCTCATAGATATGTTGTTATTAACCTCACTTTACAGATGAGCAAATTGGGGCACAGGGTATTATTTGCCCAGGGTCATACAGCTAGTAAACATCTGAGGCTAGATTTGAATTCACCTTCCTGACTCCAGGTCCAACATTCTACCCACTGCACCAACTGACAGCCAGTATTTTAAGGGGCAACTAGGTGGCGCAGTGAATGGAGTACTGAGTCTGGAGCCGGGAAGACTCATCTTCCTGAGTTCTAATTTGGCCTCAGACACTTACTAGCTGTGTGACCCTGGGTACCTAACCCTTTTGCCTCAGTTGTTCATCTGCAAAATGAACTGAAGAAGGAAACGGCAAACCACTCCACTGTCTTTGCCAAGCAAGCCCCCAGTGGGATCACAAAGAGTTGGACATAACTGAAAAATGACTGAACAACAAAATATGGAGGGGAGGGAAGCAGATTAGGCTTACTCCATTTGGTCCCAGAGGGTAGAGTCAAAAGCAATGAGTGGCAGTCATGAAGATACACATTTCAGCTTAATGTCAGGAAAAACTTCCTAACAATTTTATTCAAAAGTGCAAAGGATTGCCCAGAGTGGTGGTGGATTTTCTTTTCTCTATTTTTGGAGGAGGGGAAGGCAGAGCAATTGGGGTTAAGTGACTTGCACAAGGTCACACAGCTAGTAAGTGTGTCGAGTGCCCTGGATTTTCTTTCAAGGGAAGCTTTTTCAAGTAGAGTCTGGGTAACCCCTTGTCAAGTATGTTATAATAGGGATTCTTTTTCCCAAGGGTTGGATGAGATAGATACTAAAATATCTTCCAACTGCTTGTTCTGTGATTCTAGGACCCTTCTTTACCACACCATGTTGTCTGTAACATCTTTGGTGAACTTGTTTATAAGATACAACTTTTTCCCCACTGAAAACAAAATGATTTGAATTGGGTGTGACCCTGAGAACTGCATTCCTGAGACCATCCATTTCTCTTGCTTCTCTGGAAAATCTACTAAGCTGCTAAAATTCAGCAAGTTAGCTCATTTGCTTCATGAGTGTCTATAGTCACAAGACAGGTAAGGATGTATAACAGCCATGGCCTGCTTACAAAGTCAGCAGGAGAATAAGAATATTCACTACTTAAAAAATACCTTCCAGGTATTACCCTGAGGCTAACTGGCTATAGGATAGAAGGATATTTACTCTAGCAGCATTTCAGTATGGGTGATTGAGACTTGCCACAGAGATTTTATAGAGACAGCACATGATATACATCATTTAGGTTCTGTGTTCTAGCCACTATGAGAAGCATGAATCTCACAAGGATATTAGGTATTTTCATATCCAACTACTACTATGTGAATTTCTGTGGCCCCCAGAAATTTTGGTTGGCTTAATCAGAAACATTGCCAAAAATTACCCACTTCATCACTTTTGTGCCATTGGAATGTCATTTATTGTATTTGTGAAATATCTCATTATGCATGTCATGTGTCATATATTCTCTGTATATGTGCCACATTTACATGCTAGATATGTAATATATTGTTATACATTATGTATTTCTATTGTGTTACATATGACATAAGTATATGTGTTATTCATGTAATATGTTACATATCATGTGCCACCACATTTATATCATGCGACTTATATAGCCATTCCTCATTTATGGGCACCCTCTTCAGATTCCCTTACTTTGCTACCTCAAAAAAGGCTACTATCAACAATTTTGTACATCCCTGGGGTTTGTTTGTTTTTCCTATTCCTTTCCTTAACCCACCCTCCCTGTAATTACACCTTCTCCCTTTTCCCCTTTCACTCCTATTTCCATATTGAGTGAAACATATTTCTGTACCCAACCATGTGCTTCTGTGTGTGTTTTCTTACTTCTTTTAAACAGTAAAGATGAGAGTGAGGTTCAAATATCAGTCCATCTTTCAATCCCTTCACTTTGTTTCTTGTTTCTATAGAAACTGATTGTGAGATAAATTTTCCTAAGGTCCATCTCCTAGTGAAGTCTTCTTTACTTCCCTCTCCATTCTTCTTTTAAAATCTTCAAGATATAATAGATCTACTCCCAGGTCTTCTGTCTAATTTCACTCCCTCTATGAGAAGCCTTGTATCTTCATCATATAAAGGTATATTATAGGGGGAGGAAGAGTTTCTCCTCCCTGAAATACAACATGGATTACAGGGATTCTTAGATCCCTTCTAATTCTGGGTTTCTGTGTCTGCAGATTTGTAGCTTTTCATCCACAAACATACAACCATAGTGCTCCTACATGTTCCCCTCTACCCATTGATAGATTCAAGTGGTCAACTCTTTCTGACTTTGTGAACCAGAGTCATCAAGCAAGAGTTGTCTGTGCCAAAGGTGTCAGGCATCCTTGGGTTTGTTTGTTTGTTTGTTTTGCCTAATCTTTTCCTTAACCTACCTTCCCTATTTGTGTAACCCCTTTACCCTTCTCCCCTTTCACTGCTATTTCCATAATGAGTGATAGGTGTCATATTGTCAGTATGACATGACATACAATATTTTCACAGAGACACACAACATACGGGAACATAGATACACACCTTTAAAGTCATCCAGAAACAACAGGCTCCTAGAGTTGCACTGCTTTGCCAAAATGAAGTCTCATCCAGTTATTTCTCTTCTGGTCCTTGAAGGATAACTTACTCTATAAGCATTAGGTTAATTGACCAGACCACAGTACCCACCCAGATATTCTCTTTCAATCTGCTTTTATCTCCTGCCTTTCTGAGAATAGAAGAAAAACTATTATAGTTCTCAAGGCTTTTGTCAACACTTACCATCTTCCTGCCCCACAGTTTAGCTGCCCTGACCACCTTGCTGTACTAACACACAGTTGATGGCTAAACTCCCCAACCCTCAATGCTTTTTAGTATTTGTCCTTGATCATCATGTCTAGGACCTCCCTTTTCAATGTTCCTTGGATGGTTTTCCCTTTTTTGCTTTAAAAGGGAGCTTTTTTGCTCCTTTTTAATGTTTTTTGATTTAATGATTTTTTGTAATAATAAATTATTGTTTATTTTTATTATATATATTTATTATTTATTATCTAAATTATTATATAATAATAATAATAAATTAATTTTTTATTTTAATGATTTTGATGATAAAACTCCAGATCCATGTACATTTACTCTCATGGGCTCTTTATTTTCTTCCACTATAACATTTCTTCTAGCCAATTCAATATAAAGATATCTATATCACTTCTTTCTGTTTGTCCTTCCAAAAACCATACATAATTATTCCTTTATTTTCATAGCTATTGCCAACATTAGAAAGGCATGGCAATTAATCTATGAGGCAGAAAGGTCTAACAAACACACAAAGGCCTAGCAAGTCCTCCCATTAGAGGCTACCTGCAAGCAATAATTAAAGGGAGAGAGAACTTGGACCTCAAAATGGGTATTAGGATAGTTCGTTTACTCTTGGGGCTAAAATGTTGCTTTGGATGATGGGAGAATAAGAGACAGCCCAGTGAAGGTTCTTTCAGGCAATGACCGACAGCTCTGGGGAATAATCTTATAGAGATAGCATGGTTGAAGTGGAAAGATCTCTGGATTTAGACTTGGAAGAAGTATGAATTTAAACACTGACTGAAATTTATTGACTGTGATCCATAGCAAATTGTTTATCCTCTTTGAGTCTCAGTTTTCTCTTCAAAAGAATGAGGATAATAATACTTGCACTGCCTGCCATATAGGGTTTTTGTGAGGAAAGTCCTTTGAAATACCTAAAATGCTTTATAATGGGGTGTTATTATTTCATGAAAACATTGACCATATTACAAGAAATCTGAAGGATAGGAATTTAAGAAAAGAATGGAAAAAATCACAGATGTTATCTCTATCCCAAGAGGATATCAATAACTATGATCCCACAGTTGTCTCTTTTCTCATCTTCACAGAATGATTTTTACATATGTCCAGTGTATTCTTAATAAAACAGGAGATAGGACTAGGCAGACTTGCATAAACATTTTCTATGGAAGACTGAATCATTACAGAAACACAATGGGCTGAAAGGTGAAGAAAATATACGATCCCACTGTGTTATTGTTTGTTGATGACCCCAAAAAAGGCCTTCTATTCACTAAACCAAAATCCAGTCTTAAAAAGTCCTATCTTCTCTAGAGTGTATTTGTTAAGATCACATAAGACTGCTTTACAAATGCAACCATTGAGACAAAGCTATTCCAACCACCCTCTGATTATTAACATCCAATAAAATACAAAACCTAGAGCTGTATGCACACTAGAGATATTTACTGCTTTTTTCAAGAATGTACTGTATGAAATCCCGAAAGAAGAGATTGCATTTAGTGAGGTCCTCTAGATGCTTCCATTTGCAAATGACTTTGAACTGATTTTGTCCTGCCCGTGAATATTATAGGTCATCCTAAATGAGATCTATGATTATTCAGAAGGAAGTAGCTTAACAACTCATACAAAGAAGAAAAAATAAAATGGATGAAAAATATCTATTGTATAGACAGAGGCATATATCTGGTTCATTGAATTTGTACATCAATACAGATATCTAGGACAGGCACCATTATACCAAGACCGAGACATAAGTAAATTAGAGGAAAAGACTGAGCTCAGTAATATTTTAGAAAATACATAATGCTTTTAATGATCTCACATTGCTCTCTAACACAAAAAATCCTCTGTTCTCCCATTGATGCAGTGATCAGTTGTTTGGAGATATTTTGGTTCATTTGTTTTTTCTGAATCTGGGAACATCATGATCTCTGAAGAATGGTTACCTAAAAGAAAATGTAGAAATTCACAGTGAGTGTAAGTAGGCTATTGTGCATTTCCAGCTCTGGCTTCTACAGAAGAAGTAGTTTAAGGGAGCTAATCCAGAAAATGTGTGAATAAAAAAGGAGGTAATTGATCAGGCAATGAAAGCAAATGTTAATATGTATTAACCAAAATGTAAAAAACACCTAGGGACCAACCATCTGACACTGGGTTGACTCTGTATAGATCTATGAGAGAATAATGATAGCTAGCTAGCATTTATATAATGTTTTAAGGTTTGTAGAGTGCTTTACAAATATTAATTCTATAATAAATAGATATTTATAATATAATATAATATAATAAAAATCATTCTATCCTCACAACACTGCCATTATCATCCCTGAGGTAAACAGAGGTTAAGTGACTTGGCCAGACTTACACAGCTAGTAAGTATCTGAGCCTGGCTTTGAATTTAGGTCTTCTGACTTCAGGCCCAAAGCTCTATCCACTGCCTCCTTAACTGAATATAGAAACAAAGAACATAAGGAAGAATTGGACAGAATGAAGGATGCATGGATTGTGATTTGTGCCTATGGAATGAATTTACATGTTGATAAGGTCACCCATTCATTGAAACATTCAATTCAGCAAACATTTACTAAACTCCTACTGTGTACAAAGCACTATTCTAAGCATCAGGGATACAAGGAGCAAAACCTGTATTAAACCAAGTAAATCCTTGGCCTCCAGGAGACATTCTGTTTGGGAATGTTCTGGATAAGTAAACACAAGATAATTTTAAGAAGGAGAGAGAGGATTAAAAACTAGAAAGAGCAAGAAGCCTTATCTGAACCTTATAATCTCCCTCTGGGTAGTTTATGTCTCATACATTGGACTGAGCTATAATAAGTTGCTTGACGTCTAGGGTATAGAATATACCAAACTTCTAGGCACTGGTAACTAATTCTTAGTAACCAGGTCAGTGGCAGCTACATTTTTGGCAACACCTAAGTCCATTTGAGTCATTGTGGATTTGGCTGATTCTCTCCCTCTTTAGGCCATTGATTACCCTTTTACAGTTTGTCCTAATTTCTATTCTTCATTCGTTGTAGGTAGGTTCAGCTGAGGGCTCTTGAGTTAATGTCAGTCACTTGTTAAGTAATTGAATTGAGAAGCTTTTGAAGTCAAAAAGCTCAGTTCAGATTCTGTTCAGGACCTTTCCCTTACAGTCACATTGATCTCTTTCAAATTTAATAATCCTGTTCCTCTTGTTTGTCTGTGGCCATATTATTTTCCTTGACTAATTGTTATTTGGACACTAAACAAAACATTCAGAAAATATACAATTCAGATTGGTGCTAGACACAGAATCTAATTCTCAGCTTTTCTTTTAAAAACTTTTTTTTTCAATTAACATTTTTTCTCCCTGCTACACCCATCTCTGAGTGAAAAAAAAATTTTAAAATAACCCCCTGTAAAAAATATTCATAGTCAAGCAGGTAAATGGTATGGTGGTAGAGCATTGGACCTGAAGTCTAGAAGACTTGACTTCATATCCAGCCTCAAACTTTTATTAACCATAGCCAGCTACATTTCTGTTTGCCTCAGTTCTTTATCTATGAAATGGGGATAATAATAGCACGTACCTCCTGGTGTTGTTGTAAGGATAAAATGAGTTAATATTTGTAAAGTATTTTGCAAACCTTAAAGCATTATTTAAATTCTAGTTCTTGCATTGACTATGTCAGAGAGATAGGTAGATAGGTAGATAGATAGATAGATAGATACATACATACATACATACATACATACACATATACATACATACATACATACACACAGAGAGAGACAGACAGATATCTCATTCTGCATCTTTAATTTATTACCTCTGTCTTTCAGGAGGTGGGTAGCACAGTTCATCATTGGTCCCCTGGAATCATGGTTGGCCATTGAATTAATCAGAGTTCCTAAATTGTATGTTTTTACAATATCATTATGGTGTGAATCACTCTCCTGGTTCTGTTCACTGTATTGCGCATTAATTCATATAAGTCTTTTCAGGTTTCTCTGAAACCATCCCTTCCACAATTGTTTATAACACAATAGTATTCCACTACTGTCATGTGCCATAATTTGTTCATGCATTCCCCAATCGGGCAGCATACACTTAGTTTACAGTGAAATTTAATGCTGGTATATATGCCCTGTGTTGGGAGCAAGGGGAGGCACTTCAGGCCCAGACTCTTTCCTGGCGCAGGATTTGTTACATTGTTGTGGTATTCCTAGCTCTTCGTGAAATCTAGAGCTCAGTCTCCTTTCTCCTGTCCCAGTCGCTGCAATCTCTCTTCCAGTGGCCTTCGTGCTGCTGTTTTCCTTCTCTAAGCAATCCTTCTCTGCTCGATCTGTTCAGCCTCCACACTGACTCACTCCTGAGTCACCTCAGCCTCTCCCACGCATACTCAGGTTTGCTCCACGTATCTGGGGGTTGCTTTTTCCATCATAGTGTTTACCAACATCAGTAATTGGAGTAATTTCTTATATAAAATTTATATATAACTGGCAGTTGTGGACATAAGGTAGCCATCCTCTAGAGGATCCAGCCTACAACTATGGATCGGAGGGGGTTGTCTCAGGGGTTCTATATATATATAAATACTAATAGGACTTTAGAGCTGGAAAGGATCAAAGTTATCTCAGCCTTAGCACATTAGCATTGGAAACGATCTTAGAAATTATCTCATCTAAACCTCTTATTTCACAGAGGAGAAAATTAAAACTCAGAAAGGGCAAGTGAGCTGCTCAAAATCATTTACATGACTAGTTACTTCCTGATTCCCAGACTAGTTTTCTTTCTCCCATGCCCTTTGGTCATCACCACATTACCTGGTGACTAACCCTCCATTGGGGTTTTCCTTACCTGGGCTTGTCCTTGGATAGGAGCACCTTAGTAATATTAAAATAAAATCAAATTGTATAAAAATAGCATTTTAAAATGCTTTTTTAAATCAATATTACAATTTTATTTCTAAAAGAAAAATGGGGGGGTGGCTAGGTGGTGCAGTGAATAGAGTACCGGCCCTGGAGTCAGGAGGACCTGAGTTCAAATATGACCTCAGACACTTAACACAAAAACTAGCCATGTGACCTTGGGTAAATCACTTAACCCCAACTGCCCTCCAAAAAAAAGAAAAATGGGTTCAGTGTTCTATTAATAGCTTTTGGTTTTGAATCATATTTTAAGACTGAAAAGTTACCAGAAAAAACTAATGAGGAAAAGGAAATAGGACAGTTCTGATTACACTTCTTTACTATTTTCCTCCACTCAGCCTTTGTAGGTGATACATGTCCTCTCATACTCAGCCTATAAACCCTAAGGAGTTAGTCAACTGCCACTCTGTTACCCCAGATCCATATAGGGGAAAACTGTCTTGAACTCTCTTGCCCCAAAGCCAAAGGAATCATCTATTTCCTTTTAGCTCGCCTGAGAGAATTCTAATCACAGAAGATCCAGAAATACTTAGTTTTCCCATTAGCTAACCTATCACTGGTCATATGTATATATGGTAGGAGCCCTTTTAGTGTCTTTAGCTGCTGCCTCTCTGAACAAAAGAGAACTCAGTTTACTGATGTTCATCCCCCCCTGAAGATCATCTCTCCAGCCAGTGGTGCCCTTTTATTGGCAAGCTTTAGTGGTCCTGTCTACTTCTCCAATTTGGATCATTCATTTGCATTGCTCTTGGTGGCTGTAATATAAGGCAGCTTGATGATAAACAAAACATGAGGAATGAGATCATCACTTCAAAAAGAGCCTTTGGAGCCAGCAAGTCATCACAGTGAAAGTGCAATTATTCAAGCATGGAGATGATGACTGTAAATCCTTGATAACTGTCACATAACAAATTCCCAATCCCAAGCTGAGTTAAGCCTGGAAGATGAAAAGTATCTGCAAGAAGATTGGGGGAAAGCTCAATGTTGTTACAAGCACAGGGACTATGGGTAGGGATGGAATCAAGTAGCAGAGCTAGAATTTGAACTCAGGTCTTTTAACTAGAAAGGTGGTATTCATTTCACCACTCTACACTATATCCCTCTAATTTTACAGGTAAAGAAAATGAGGCTCAGCAAGATGAAGTAATTTGCCTAAAATCCTACAGTGAGTTAGTGGCAGAAAGAAAAAAAAATCATGTGTCCCAACTCCAAGTCCAGTTGTCTTTCTACTATAAAGAATATGTTCATTATACTCCATCCCTATTTTCTATCTACAGTTATCCCTCTCACATCATGACTTTCCCCATCATGGTTTCAATATATCATAGGTCAGCATAAGAAATTAAATGGAGATTTTTTAGGAGTTTTGCAGAAACTACAGATGACACACGAAGGCCAGAAGACACAGAAAAAGTTTAGAAACTCAGAAATGCATAAACTGTATGTATAGTATTGTATAAAATCAACATGTTTTATCTTTTAATACCATAATAATTCATACTTCTTCTCTGGTATGAAGAGAGGGCCAAAAAATTTTAAGTAGATTTTCCAGATCACAGGGGCACCATACCCCTAGATCTCCAGGGTATGGAAGAATAACTATAGGTGGTAATGATATCACAGCTAATTTCCCTTTGTTATAGACACTATTTATATGGCATTACTTTGTGAGACATTCTGTAGTTTAAATGTACACATAGGATCATAAGATTTACAGTCGTAAGAGATCTTATCTTCTATTTTTCATTTGAAGATAAGGAACCTATAACCAAGAGAGGTTAGGTGACTAGCCTAAGGTCTTCTCTACAGGTAGTGGTGGTGATGGCGGTAGGAGTAGTAGTAGTAGTCGTAGTAGTAGCAGCAGCAGCAGCAGCAATAGTATAAAACTAGGACTTGAAATTTTACTATTCTGTTTCATCATTATCACTTTAACATAATTATTCATTGTTTATATGATATATTCTTTGACATAGTCATTATTTAGGATTTTATTACTTATTCTCTTTGGGTTGGTGTCTTTGGTTGACTATTTTAATTGAATTGTGACCTGTGCAGTATTTATTAATTGTTTCTGCATTTGTACATTAATTTGCAATATCTCTGTTCCTTAACACATGCTCAATTTTTGTAAAGGTTCAATACAGTACTAAAAAATATGCATATCAGTTTGCAGTCCCATTTAGAAGATGCTACAAGTCTTTTAGTTCTAGTTTCTCTGAGCATTTATTCAGTATTATGTTTTTTCTTTTGTTTTATCTTTCTGCTAGACTTAACCAAAATTGAAAGGAACATTAAAGTCTCCTGTCACTACTGTGTTACCAGCTATGTCTACTTGTATCTCAGTTAATGTTTCCTTTATGAATTTGGAGGCTAAGGCATGTGGAGCACACAGATTTAACACTGGTATTAGTTGACTGTATATAGCTCCTTCCAGAGTAATGTAGTTTCCTTATTTATCCCTTTTTATTTTTTGCTTGTTTTATGTTTATTTTTGCCCTGTTAGATATCATGATTACAACTCCTGATTGTTTGGAGTTACTTGAGGCATAGTAAATTTTTCCCCATCCCCTCAGTTTTATTGTGTATGCCTTTGTTTTTTTGATGTGTTTCTTGAAAGCAACAGATTATTAGGGGGGATTCTTATCTAATCTATCTCTTATTTTATTAGATCATTTAATCCATTTAAATTTAAAGTTATGAGTTAGAGGTACATTTTTCTCCATTTGTCTCTAATATTGGCTTTCCTAGTTATTACGTTTCCCTCTTCTGCTGTAAACATGGTACCATATTTCTTCACTTACTTTAGCTTAATCTTTTTTTTAGATGGCCCTATTCCCACTGACTCTCTTCCCCTCACTTCTGATTCCCTGTTCCATTTGTTACCACCTTCCCGTTGGAGTTCTGCTTATTAGTTCCTTTTCTTTCCTGCTTTTATCTAGGTTTTAAAAATTCTACCTCTTTTTTCTCTCAGTCAAGTAGATTTTCACCTTCCTCTCCTCCCTTTCAACTAGTTCTATTCATAAGTTTTTTTTTCAATTTAATTTGTGTGCACCTTTCCAAAAAGTATTTTTCTGCATCACTCTCTTCAGCATCTTCCCTTTCTTTCTACTCTAGACCCTCATTCTCTGGTTCATGGCCCATATACATATGTACTCCCTCTGTATTCTCTGCATTCCTGATACAATCAAAACTTCCAAGGTATCCATTGTTGGCTCTCCCCTCTAAGCAGTTTCTGCCACTACCTTGTACAGCTTACCCCCAGTACTCCTTTGACCATTATGGTTCACTCCCAATTCTTGCAGGTAATAGAAAAGACACTGCCCCATGATAGGACGCTTCCTCCAATTATGCATCCTACCACTGACCTACACTGTTTGTCCTGCATTTTCAAAAAGGATCAATGACATCAAAGGGTGATGACTTGCAATTGAATTGGATTTAAATAAGGCAAAATTGCACAAAATCATCAGCCTCACTCTCCCTTCCAGTCATTAAAGTCCAGTGGCAAGACAAAAGTCAGGATAACTGGTGATGGCCTGGGATACAGTGGATGACCTTGGCATGTTTGATGTCTGACCAAACTCTAAGCCAGGGATGGGGAATCTGTGGCCTTCTAGGTCTTTTGGTATAGCCTTTTGACTGAGGCCAAGTTTTACAGAACAAATTCTTTTATTAAAGGGATTTGTTTTGTGAAGTTTAGACTCAGTCACATGGTCACACTTGAGCACCTAGAGGGCCACATGTGTCCTTGAGGCTGCAGATTCCCTTCCCCTGCTCTAAGTACTCCACAGCACCTGAATTCATGGCCATTGGAACAAATTGTTTTCATCTGCCCATTCTGCTGGGGGAGTCTTTATGCGCTTAAAGTAGACATTCTTCTAATTCATCAATGGATTTGAGGTCTGTCAATTACCCTCAACATGGTTTAGACTGTCTGCTGAGATGGTTTTAACAGAGTGTGGCCACTATGAATGCTATAGCTACTTAAAGCCACAGGTGAGGGGGTTGGGTGACTGGTGAGACACCAAAAGTGGATGAGCAGCCCTGAAAAGGGCTCAGCAAACCCTCACACCAAAGGTACTAGCCCTCCCTTAGAGCTTGTGGTTGTGTTGTGTTGTTAAACCCACAAGTCAGGTTGGCTAATGAAAGCCTTCCCACCAGGAAATTGGTGGGCATTGGTAGAAGGGGGTACTAAATGACCACTAATTAGGCATTAGTTAATTTTAACCTTCTTTGGGGTTCTAAGTATCCTAGACCATAGAGACAGCTGATATTGCTTTATCTTTGGTGTATAACTTTTTTTAGAGGTTTGAGAAGTTATGAGAATCAGAGAAACTATCTAGTCCTCCATCTTGTTCATCATTTTTTTCACAGTTTTCTTATGTTTACTTGTTGCATTTATAGTTGGGGGGGTTCTTAACCATTTTTTATTTTATGGGCTGCTTTGGCAGTCTGATGAGGCCTTAGGGATCCTTTCTCAGAATAATGATTTTAAATGTGTAAAATAGAATATAAATCAATTATATCAAAACATGGTTATCAAAATATTTTTAAAACCCACAGGTAATTTTAAAGCATAATAGCCATAGGTTATTATAAAAATAACTGATCTTTTTCTGAATTTATGTTCATTATTTAAATGTTTATAGTTGCAAAGCAAACTTAACCTTTTGAATTGGTGTTTAACATTAACTTTTTAAGTCATTCAAAAAAATTGGGGGCTGTCTTCATATACCTTTCCAGGACATAAGTCTCTAAACAAATCCAACAATTCAAACTAAAATTCATTTTTATTGTACTGAAATCAATAGCCCATATGATGAAACTGTATTCAATACTCATTTAAATGCTTTATATTATTAACCAGATACATATAGAACTTCTTGAAGGGAGCAGTGCTGAAATAACAAGACTGTCCCAGAGAAACTCTGACAAAGGATTCCATTCTTGTAATGGGTCCAGTTCACAGCAAATGTCTTCATACACCTTTTATGAAAGCACTGAGAGTTCCAAACTTTAGTTATAAACTGTGGTTATTATTTTATAGTCCCCAGGTCAAGAACTCCTGATTTATTATGTGAATGGATATTAATATGATTCAATTCCTCCGTTGGTACATTGACTTGTTAGCCTTTGGAAAGATATCTGACACTTAGAGTATTGACAGTTTAGTTAATATTTATAAACAGTCTAAAAATTGTTTGCTTCTTAGCACTCCTTGCATTTTCTACCAGTCTGTGACTTCTTAATGCACAAGGGAAAGAGGTCACAGAACACTGAAGGTCAGTTTGTAATTTTCTTTTCTTCATGGGTTGCCATGGCCAAGGAGTTCATTATTTAGTACCCAAACTCCCGGCCACTCTTACTTAATGAGGCTTGTAGTTGTAAAGTCACAAATAATGTGCTGCCCAGATCATACTCAAAGCCTTTTCCAGCATGGTAGAACCTGCTAGACTTATACTCTGCAGGCAGAGTCCTTCAAATGCCAAGAGTCAACTCAACAAGACAATCAATATCAGGAATAGACTTCTGTGGAGATTGTGAGTAAAGTACTTCATAAAACCTTGAGCACTCCAAAATGTGAATCCTTAAAAACAAAAACAGTGATTTACCCATTATTGATCTGCGGAGAACATTCTTGCTTCTGGTAGTTGGTTTGCTTTTAACAAATGATTTGTCTATTTTGCTAGAGCTCATTCATACCAGTAGCTTTCCACTGACTCAGGCAAGAAGATGGCCTATTTCCTGTGTGATCTTCAATTATATCATAGCTTCTACTCCTTTGGTTGAACTGAAGCTCATTCCATTGGAGCTTTTTATGCTACAAAAGTATAATTAATGGCTCATCTTCTTCAATATCCTTAGGCTTTTTTATGTCAGTTGGGGCAAGGTGACCAAAAATCTCAACAGATGATTGCATTTATATTGATATGTGAATTCTGGGCTGGCTGCATTGACACCAGGCAAGCAGAATTCTGAAACATTCATGCACACATGCATGCACACACACACATGCACACATACATACCACACACACACACACAAGACCCTGTAGAACAACCTTCTAATGGCCTTAGAAATTTGGGGATTAATTTTTTTTTCCTGGCAAGATGCAAAGCTCATTCACCCTCTTTTGGCTCACTTGTAGGAAGGGAAGGCTCAGGATAGCTATTACCCAGAACCAAATGGAAATAGTCTCTTTTCAGCCAGTGTCAATGTTTCAAAAAAAGTGGAAATCTGTTTCCCAGCTCCTCTTTCAGTGTTGTTTTTAATCAGTTAGTTGATCGTGCTTTGCTTCTCCTCTAGTTATAATTATGAATATAGAAAAAACATCCAGCAGCAGAAGACAGGGTCAGCTCTTCCTTCAAGAATGAAATATATCTGTACTTCAGTAGCTCTACAGATCCTGGATTTCCATAATAATAACAACAACAACAATATTTATGTGTATAGCACTTTAAGGTTTCCAAAGCATTTTACATTTTTATTATCTCATTTGAGCCTCACAACAACCATAGGAGGGCAATGGCATTTTTATCTCCATTTTACAGATGAGGAAATTGATGAAGACAGAAGTAAAGCTAGTAAGTGTCTAAGACAGGATTTGAACTCAAATCTTCCTGAACTCAAATCCAGCACACTATCCCCTATGCCAATTACATGCCATGTGGCTGCTTATTCCACAATACAGGCTATAGCTCTTCCTTAATAGCCATTAAACATTATTACCCTCTATACTCTGCAATCCAACCAAACTGGTCCCTTACTTCTTCATTCAAGAAACTCCTCTTCTACCTCTGCCTTTGCAGTGGCTATTTCCTGAGCCTGCAATGAATTTCTTTCTTACTTTGGCCTTGTGGCATCTTTTCCTTTATACTACAGCCCAGATGCCATCTTCTGCATAAAGCCTTTTTTTGTCTTTTTGGAGGGGGGAAGGCAGGGAAATTGGGGCTAAGTGACTTGTCCAAGGTCACACAGCTAGTAAGTATTAAGTGTTTGAGGCCAAATTGAACTCAGGTCCTCCTGACTCCAAGGACTGTGCTCTATGCACTGTACCACCTAGCTGCCCCTATAAAGCCTTTCTTAATCCTTCCAACTATTAGTGCCTCCCTCCCAAACTACCTTGCTTTTAATTGTTCTATCTACCTTTGTATTAACTTTATATTTATGCTCTTTTATATTTTCACTTTAATTATTTTTTTTCAATCAGGTGAAAAGCTGCCTTCTCTCCCAAACAAAATTTCTTGCCAACATGGATAGTGAAGCAAAACATATTTCCACATTGTCCTTGACCAAAAACATGCATATGTCTCATTATGTGTTCTGAGTCTTTCACCTCTATCAGGAGGTAGGGTAGCATGTTTTATGATTAGTCCTCTGGAATCATAGTTGGTCACTACATTGATCAGACTTCCTAATTCTCTCAAAGTTGTCTTTATTATATTACTGTCTTTGTATAAATTGTTCTCCTTATTCTACTTAGTTCATTCTGTATCAGTTCATATAAATCTTCCCAGGTTTCCCTGAAATCATCCCTTTCATCATTTCTTAGGTACAATAAAATTCCATCTATTTATATATCATAGCTTATTCAGCTATGCATTATATCATGCAATTTATGAGCATCCCTTCAGATTCCCATGCTTTATTATCTGAATACCAGATATAGATCGTATTGTATATCCTTCAGATTTGTTTTAGTTGGTGGGAGAAAGTAATGGAGGCACAGGGCCCCTCATCAGTTTACCACAGAACTGGGTAATATACAAGAAAGTGTTCTCAGATGCTACCTTGAGAGGGATCCTGAGATGCCTAGTTAGGATCCCTTCTTCAGTTTACATCCACCCTCTGGTTTCTAGTGTTCTCTGAATGGCATACTCTGCAATAGCCACCATTCCCAGTGTCCACAGACCTCTCTGTCTCTCGTGCCAATGAAGGCTCATAAATAACTCACTATGACTTTTTCTTGCATTTCCTATCAAGATTCAATCTTTTGCATTTTCTAGATCTATTTGAAGGAGTTTTGTTTTGTTTTTTTGGGGGGGTGGGGAGGAGCTCTTCTCTGCACTGTTTACTATTCCTTTCTCTCATTATGAATATTCCTCCTCCCCTTCCTATATATTTTATATGTACTTATCGTCTCCTTTAGAGTATAAGTGTCTTATGAGTAAGGTTTTTTTCCATTCTTTGTCTTTATATACTCAGATCCTACCTCTATGCCTGCATATTGCAGAGGCTTAATAAATACTTGTTGATTGATTTCATTGTTTAATTTGCTTTGGCCAAAAGAAATTCATCCTTTGGTGACTGATCCTTTGTCAGTGAGCCTCTCCATACTCACATGGTCTATCAGAGGAGAGACAGTGTGTCATTCTTGGGTAAAAATCAAAGCCATTTTAGTGTGGTGGGATTTGCTAGACCTTGTGCTATACTAACAAAGCTTTGAAGAGATCAGGGTTGCCTCTGTGCCATGATAAGGCTTCAGCATCAAGCTTTAGTATAAGACAGAGTAACTATAATGAAGAAAAGAATGTGAGAAAAGAATCATTAGGTACTTGATTACATCTGAAGAAAGAAAGAACATTTCTGACTGGGTCAATTAAGGGAGGCTTTATGGGAAAAGCGGTCAGCCAGGAAGACAGGATGGTAGGTAAAAGAGCTTTTCAAATGAAAGGCTCAAAATTCATCATAGAATGAAAAAGTCAAGGAGGTATGAAAGGCACGCCCAGGGAATGGTGAGTATGTTGGCTAGAGCACTGTATAATTGGGAGGGGATAGCATGAGATAAGCTTGAAGTTGTATTAAAACTTGAAATCAGGGGTGGCTAGGTGGCAACAATGAATAGAGCACTGGCCCTGGAGTCAGGAGGACCTGAGTTCAAATCTGGCCTCAGACACTTTTTTTTTTTTGCCATTTGGAGGGCAATTGGGGTTAAGTAACTTGCCCAAGGCTACAGGGCTAGTTTTTTTTTTTTTTTCATGCAGGTGTTAAGTGTCTGAGGCCAGATTTACTCACTGGCGCTTTACTCACTGTGCCACCTAGCCGCCCCTGGCCTCAGACACTCAACACAAAACCTAGCCGTGTGACCTTGGGCAAGTCACTTAACCCCAATTGCCCTCCAAAAAGCAAAAAAAAAAAACTTGAAATTATATAGATAATTAGCAAACGTCATTTGCTAATAATAATGATGTGGAGTCAGTGAGACATAATAGAAAGTCAACCTTGGCATCAGGAGGACCTGCATTCAGGTCTTGCCTCAGAAATGTACCCTAGCCAAGTTGTTTAACCTTTCTTGTCCTCTGATTTTCAACTAGAAAATAAGGGTACTGTACTTGATGGCCCTCCTAACTCTAAATCAATGACCCCATACCTGGTTTCCAAGTCTTACCTCTGATACAAACCCAGGCTATGTGACTCTTGGCAAATAACCTAACCACTTAGGGCCTTAAGCCCTACAGTCTCTAATACTATAAGTTGCACAGCAGGTGCTGATTACATTCTCAGATGGAGTTATCTTCCAGGGAGTTCCTGAAATCACAGGTAAGCCCCCTAATTATGTTTAATTACATAGAACTTAAAAGTATATAAAAATTATTTTCATAATGTGAAGTAATATCATACTCGTTTTTCAAATGTTGGAACTAAGAGTTGGATACTTTAAGTTACATTGAGTCACATGAGCTATTAAAGATCAGAACTGGGGGCGGCTAGGTGGCATAGTGAATAGAGCACCAGCCCTGGAGTCAGGAGGACCTGAGTTCAAATCCATCCTCAGACACTTAACACAAAACTAGCCGTGTGACCTTGGGCAAGTTACTTAACTCCAATTGCCCTACCTTCCCCCATACACAAAGGAAAAAGAAAAATCTAAAAAAAAAAAAGATCGGAACTGGATTTTAAACCTAGGTCTCCCCTGTTTCCAAGTTGAGATGTTAGGAATGAGGATGCTGTAGGTAGATTTTTATCTACACGGGGTGAATGAGGAGAGCATGTATCTGATGAGAGTAAGGAGAATTGATCACTAGAGATTAAGGACCTGATGCAGTGGTGGTGTTCATGGTGTTTGGTTTGGAATCTCTTCCTTTTTTTGTGATCATTTTGATGTGTATGAGTTAGGAGGGGAGGAGTGTTTCATGGATATTGGTGTCCTTGAAGAGTCATAGTTTGGTTGCCCCTGATCTCTCACCAGCAAGCACTAGAAATGAAGGAGTAAGCCAAAGTAAAGATGGTAGCCAGTTTCAACCTAGACCTTCTTGATTAAATTGTACTAGCAGACCTTATTCCCAATTTCCCATTGATATGGGAAGGTCTTGATGATAGCATGTGCAAAAAGCAGCATGGCAGAGAAAATGATGTGTCAGAAAGGAAGACAAAAGTAGAGATCTCAAAAGTGTGGGAAGATAAGGCTAACCCATATTTTACATTTAAGGTATACAAGCACTACATGGACCAATAGACTCATCAGACAGTCTTGATGCCCATCCTTACTGGCAGCATTGGAGATATACTAAATGGTCCCCTTATTCTGTTCTTCATGGGGGCTCACTCTAATACTGAAACCTGTTCTTTTTGCATCCCAGATACTTCCACTTTAAAGTTTCTAAGTCTCTATTTCTCCATCAATAAAATTAAAATGTAAACAATATGCCCTGTACCATAGGGTTGCTGTGTCAGATGAAAAATATATGAATAAGTCCCACATAAACACTGAATGTGGTACTTATTGGCAGCATCTAGAAAGAAGACAGTGAATATGCTTTCATAGCAACTTATTAAAATGCACAGGATCTTTTGATCAACAAGCATTTATTAAATGCTTTCCATGTTCCATGTACATGCTAAGAACTGGGCATGCAAAGACAAAAGTGAGATACTCTCTGCCCTCAAAGAATATTCACATGCATACTAAGTATATGCATAATATTAGTAAAATGTATATGATAATCTGGGGAGGAGAATGTATTAAGTTGTGGAATATCAGAAAAGTTATCCAGTAGAAGGTAGCCTGTGAGATTCATCCTAAAGAAGACCAGATTTCTAAGAAGTGGAGGGGAGGGGGCGGCCAAGTAGCACAGCGAGTAAGAGCACTGGCTCGAGTGTCGGGATGACCTGGGGATCAAATCCGGTCGCAGATACTCAGAACCACACCCAGAAATAACTGGCCGTGTAACCTTGAGCAAGTTACTTAACCCCGATTGCTTTATAAATAAAAAAAAAGAAGTGGAGGGGAGGATGAAGGGAGTAGAAAGAACCATGACTAGCCAACATGGCTAGATTGCAAATTACCTGTAGTAGGTAGGAGAGGAATATATAAGAAGAAGGGAAATGTAAGAAAGGGCCAGGTTGTGAAGAGATTTAAATGCCAAAAAGAAATTTACATTTGTTCTTACTGGATTTTATTATGTAGAGGGGGATGAAGTGTTCACATCTGTTCTTGAGGAAAGTGATTTTGACACCTGGGTGAAGGATGGATTAGAATAAGGAGGGCTTTAGGTAGGAAATTCAAATGGGAAGCTATAACAATTGTTCAGGCAAGAGGTGATGAGGGCCTGAACTACGGTGGCAGTCGTGTGAATAGAGAAAAGGACATATGCAAGAGATGTGGAGATAGAAATAACATTTGTAGTCACTCAATAAATGTGTGTTGAATTTAATAGGAATATTGTGGCCTCCTCTATGTAAAATTACTCCCCCATCTGTCACACTGCCTGAAATTTCACCCTTAGAGATTAATTATTTTAGGTTGATAAATGTTCTCTTTTAGAATGCAAACATAGCTGGGAGAGCTAATGCATTCAATGTTGATCAATCAAAATATATGTTTTCTAAATTAAATTAATTTTTTAAGATCTGTATTCCTCTGTGACAATGAGAACAGGGAATTGAGACAGGCAGTTAAGAAGGAAGAAGGGAACAATAATTTTAGAGCATGGTACACTGTACTGGATGGCTTGCCAAGGATAGAATACATTTGAAAGCATGAAAATAATAGGCATCTAGAGGGAAGGGGGGATCTGGGCAGTAGGAATGAGGTAAAAGGTGCAAAGAAGGGAAGCAGTGGGGCATGAAAGACAAACTTTTCTAAATTGAACATTTTCCCAGCAGCATTTTCAGTTTACCTAGGCCAGGGGTGGGGGAACCTGCAACCTCAAGGCCACATGTGGCCTTCTAGGTCCTTGGCCCTTTGACTGAGTCCAAGTTTTACAGAACAAATCCTTTTATTAAGGGGATTTATTCTGTGAAGTTTGGATTCAGTCAAAGGGCCACACCTAAGGACCTAAAAGGCCACACGTGGCCTCCAATCTACAGGCTCCCCACCCCTGACCTAAGCTGTAAACCAGCAATCCTATAGTTCAGTCATTCACCTAGATACCCCAACTCTGCCACTACTTAGCTCTGTAACATTGGGCAAACCATTTAGGTTCTCTGTTTCCTCCTTTGTAAAAGGAGATAATTGGACTGCTTGCTAAATGTTTAACATAACCACATGACAGAGGCCTGATCTAGCCTGAGTTTTTTTCACTTCTTAGGGTAGCAGAGACAAAAATGATTCAGCAAGGTTACTTCAGATACATGGAAGTTATCTAAGCCTGAGAAGTATCTCTTTATCATCAGAAATTTCCCCAGGGAAAATTTTGTTGTTGACCTCAAATAAAGCCAGGAATATAATCTCTAAAAACACTAGAGAACTCCCAAGAGCCCACTCTCCCAAAGATACCTAAAATACTACTTCCCTAGTGTATGTGTGATTAAACCTTCATTTTTCCAGCTATAAAATGGTAATAACAATCATATATTATTATTATTTTATTAGAAACAAAATTTCTGCAGACCACAGAAATTCACCTAGTGGTACTAGGATATGGAAATATCCAATAGCAAAGTCAGATACATACTTTTCATAGATTATTAGAACACAGCATGAATAATGCATACCATACTTGGTCTCTATGGAATCTCAGTGCCAAGTCTAAATCACCTACAATCCCTACATTTAGTCCCTGATATGGGCCAAGCACTGCACTGGAAATATGAAGAAAGACAAGACAGTCTCTGGCCTTAATTAAGGAACTTACAGTCTAATGGAAGAAGACAATAAAGACATGAAATAAGCTGGAGATAGGTCAATATGGAGGAAGGATACCAGGCATGAGGGACAGAGAGCTGAAATGATGATCTTTGGCACCCACGTGGGAAATGATGAGGGACATGGCCTGGACACGCTCATTGAACGGAAATCTGGGAGGAGCTCTCAAGTCAGAAGGAGAGATGGACCAAAGGGCAAGATTTCTTTAGATATTTGGGGGCTATCTAAACCTGAGTAGCATCTCTTTATCATTACAAAAATTTCCCTAATGAAAATACAGCTGCTGACCTCCTCTCAAACCAGTAATATAGTCTCTTAAAAAGCTGGAGGAATTGCCAAGAGCCTACCATCCCAAAATTACCCAAAAAAGTTAACTGTCCCTGGCATGTGTCTGAGTAAGCCAACCAAAATTTTTGGAGGCCACAGAAATTCACATAGTAATAGCAGCATCTGCAAATATTTTATGTCCTTGTGAAATACATACTTTTCATAGTTACTAGAACACAAACCCTAAATGATACATGTTTTGTTTTTATAGAATCTCAGTGGCAAGTCTTAATCACACAGAATATATTCCTGCTAAAACATATATTCTATATCCTATATCTAATCAACTTTGGGCAGACTCCTGGAAGGTGCTTTTGCCAGGAATCAAAATCCTTATTCTTATGTATGCTAACCTTGTAACCAGGCCACGACTGCCACACATTCTCACTGGCTTTGTTACTCCAAACACTCATAAAATGGGTGAGTTAATATCTTGCTGAATTTCAGCTGTGTAATAGATTTTCCAGAGGAGTAGGATAAGCAGAAGGAATGAATGGTCTGAGAAATGCAGTTCATAGGCCAAGCCCAATTCAAAGCTTTCTCTATTTGCAGTAGGGAAAAGTTGTACCTTAAAAGCAAGTTCACAAAAGATATTATTGACAATATGGTACAGCAAAGAAGGATTCTAGAATCATAGAATGTGAGAATTGGGAGGGATCTTAATGGCCATCTAGTCTAGTGAAATATAGTATACTGTTGTATAGTGTGGCGTGGCATTATATAGCATGGCATTACATAACATTGACATTGCATAGAATGGCATTGCATAGCACAATAGAGCAAAGTATAGCATAGTATAGTATAGCATCATAAAAGATAGCATAGTATATAGCATAGCACAGTCCTATATAGTAAAGCATAATATATAACACTGATATTTTATGGCATAGTAATGGGGAACATCATTTACCATGACAAAGAATCATACAGAATAGTGTTACATAGTAGAACAGAATAAAGAAGAGTAGGGTGCAGAATAGCACCCCAGAGTATAGCACAGCACTAGTACCAAATTTTGGGCACACAAGACTCCCAAATGCATTCCAAACCAGATTAAAATGTAATTGGAAAATAGATTTTTTTTAAGTAAAAATACAATACAACATCATGTTAATTTGTAGTTCTCTAAGTCAGTACATGGTCCACAAGTATCCCTTTCTATTTGAGTTTGGCAGTACTGCTGTAGAGTACATAAAATATATAGTTAGTATCATATCACACAGCATAATAAAGTATAGTCTAATATAGTGTAGGAGATCATAGAATAGCTTACTATACCATATCTTACCATATGAGTTTTTGTCTCTCTCTCAAATTATTATCACACCAGGCCCTGAGGTAAAGCAATACAAACAAATGGGTGGATATTTGGAATAGGGCATGGGAACCAATTATCTTACTAGCTATGATCTTAAGGAATAACCACCTCTGGGATTCATTTTTATAGCTTGTAAAACGAGGGAGAAGGACTATATCATTTATCTGGTCCATTGTTCTAGCCCATTATGATCTTTTTGGATCCTAAATGTGTCATCTCAGCTTTGTGGCATCTGCAAATTTGATAAGAACACCATCTGTGCTTCCTTGCAAACTGTGGATAAAAAATGTTTAATTAGAACAGAACCAGGATATCTCCTTCACTGACCTGTTATCGGTCCTTACAGTTCTAAAGCTTCTTTTTTTCTAAGCACCTGAGGGATTCACATCCTTAGGAGGGTGCATTAAGTAGCTCTATACAGGTCATATTAAGGACTCATAGATTGAGGATTCTGTGACAATCTCTAAGATCACAGTGAAATTCTCGTTTTCTCCTATTGTTCTTCTACCCTTTCAATCAATCAAGAAGTATTTACTGCACCTCTACTATAAATCAAGCAGTATGCTGAGTGCTGGTGATACACAAAAACAAAATTGAAATAGTCCTTGCTCTTCCTTTAAGGAGTTTATAATTTATAAGAGGAGACTTTACACATATACATACATATATATGAATATATGCACATAATATATTCAACATAAATACAATCTAGTTTTATTGGACACTAATAGCTGAGGAGATTAGGAAAGGATTCATGTAGAATGTAGGGCCTAAGCAGCATTTTGATGGGAACAAGAGAAAAGAAAGTGTGCATCCCAAGCATGAAGCACAAGCAACAGAAGACAGGAGGTGGAGTTTGATGTGAGGAATAGCAAGAAAAGACCAATTTAGCAAGAATGAAGACTGCATGAAGAAAAGGAATATGAAATAAGTCTGGAAAAATGGGTTAAGTGCCTTAAATGCCAAACAGAGGAGTTTATATTTTATTCTAGATATAATATGAAGCAAATGGAACTTTTAGAATTGAGGAGTGATATGGTAAGACTTGCAATTCAGGAAAATCATTTTAGTTGCTGAGCAGAGGATGCATGGGAGCATACAGGTTTATGTCAGGGATATCAATAGGAGGCTGTTGTATTTATCTGATTGAGCGTTGATGGGCCCCCAAACTAAAGGGGTTGTTTTGTGAGTAGTGAGAAGGGATGTGATGTGAGAGATATTTTAACAATAGAAATGACCAATTTTGGCAACTGACTGGATATATGGCATCATTACTAGTGAGGAGTGATTGATTTCACAGAGGTTGCAAATAGTAATTGGAAGGAGAGTGATGCCCTCTAAAAATAAGTATCCTTTGACTCTGTATCACATATGAACCATAACCTACATAAAGGAAGGATTTGTCCAACTCAGTTGATTTACAGGCAATAGAAGGAGCACTGCTTCTCTCTCTTTTCTTCCTCTACCAAGTTGGAAAGGGGAACAGGGCTGACGGTGGTCTCTGCTTCTTGTTGCCATGGCCTCTGAAATGAAAGGTAGGAGAGCAGAGACAGACCCTGGTGATCAATGCCATGGGAGGAGAGGAAGATGAAACAAAGTTATTGAGGAAGCAAGACTGGGTAGAAGCCTAATTGGGAGCCAGAGCAAGGATGAATATACAGGGCATCTCAGACCTGAAGAGTAGTTAGGTGGTGCAGGGGATAGATGGATAGAGAACTAGAATCAGGAAGACACTAATAAGCTGTGTGACCCTGGGCAAGTCACTTAACCACTGTCTGGTTCAGTTTCCTCACCTGTAAAAACAGGATAATAATAGCATCTAGTTCCAAGAATCCTTGTGAAGACAAAATGAGATAATATTTATGAAGGACTCTACAAAGTGCCTAGAACATAATAGGTACTTAATAAGTAGCTTATTTCCTTCTTTTCTCATTCCTTCCATCTCCTGGCACTCACTAATACCTGGTTCTCCCCAGATGACTTGGTATCCCTCTGCATCTTTTTCAGTCCTGGCCATACCTTCCCTTAAACCTTTCACATAACTGGTATTGGAGACGGAATCAGAAAACTCCTTGCTCTCTCTCTCTCTTGCCACTTCCAGCCTTTCCTTCTGCCACCATCATTCAATAATCTCTCCTCCTTTGAAATTTACTCTTATCCAAATTTGTCATTCAATTCAGATCTTTAGTGGCTGTTATCTACTGGACCTCAAGTCATTCTCCCTCTTTTCTCAATAAGTTCAGTAACTGACTCCTCTCTCTCTCTCTCTCTCTCTCTCTCTCTCTCTC
>NW_027187378.1:47865095-47887109 GCF_028583685.1 Petaurus breviceps papuanus | reverse complement strand
TCTCTCTCTCTCTCTCTCTCTCTCTCTCTCTCCCCCTCTCTCCCTTATTCCCCCCTCTGTCTCTGTCTCTGTCTCCCACTGACTGCCACCTCTATACCAGAGGACTTCAACATGTTGAAGTTTTCTTGTCCCCTCAAAAATGTTAACTACCAAGTTAATCAATGTACTTAACTGTCATAAGCTCCACTCCACACATGGGAATCGTCACACCCTTGACTTCATCATCACCCATAAGTATCCCACTTCCATGATTAAAAACTCTGAAATCCTTTATACAGATATAATTTCTTGTAATTCCACCTCATCTCTCCCTATGGCTTACCCATTTCAGCTCTTCACTATCCTCTTGCCCTCCTTGCCCTATCAGTAACCATGCTTTGTCAAACCCAACCCTGGTTTACTACCAACATCCATAAGTGGACTGACCAGGGCACAAAACTTAGGAGATATCACCTCTGTATTCCTAAAAGCTATGCTTCTCTCAAAATAGTCTAAAATTGAATTCGCTTTTCTGGCTGCCTCAGGAAATCTGTTATGTGTGTAAGTGTCCAAGTACCCAGTGGATGCATCCAGAAAAACCCAGCATTGAAAATGTGAAACTTCTTACTACTTCTACATAGGTAGGCTTCTTTTCCCCTATTGGTGCAATTGATAATTTAGAGAGGGAGAGAGACAGAGAGAAAGGAAATGAGAGTAAAGTTTAAGAACTGAAGGGATTATTCAAGGCTTGCTATAAGAAGTGACATATTAACTGAGCTTTTACAGAAACCAGGCAGTCTAAGAGGTGAGGGCAGAAGGGAGTGTATTCTGAGCACAGGGAACAGAAGTGTAAAGGTACAGAGATAGGCAATAGAGTGCCAAACTGGAACAGTTAGACAATGTGGCTGGAAAAGAAGCTTGGAACCATACCTATAAGGACTCTAAGTGCCATGAGGAAGAGTTTATATTTTATCCTAGAGACCATTGAGGGCCAATTGAGTGATCATTGTCTTCAAATATTTGAAGCATCATCACATGGAAAAAAATCAAGCAAGCAAGAAGCATTCATTAAGCACCTGATAGTTACCAGGCACTGTATGCTAGGTGCAGGAGATACATAGACTAGAAAGAAACAGTCCCTGCCTTCAAGGAACTTATTTTCTATTGGGGTTATACTTGTTACGCTTGACATCAGAGAGCATAATAAGAACTAGAAACAATGGATAAAAATTTTCAATGTCACTAATTTCCAGTCCCTCTGTTCCTCCATGTTTTCACAGTGTATCCCACTTGATCTGGCCTCACTTTCTGCTATAAGAATCTATGCCCTGCCCTTTCAATTTTGAAATTTTCAATTTCAAATTGAATTTCTTGTCTCCTCATCTTCCCACCATTCACAACCTGCTGCTTCTCAAAACTGAGTAAAGCCCCCACCCCCCAATACCTTTCTTCTCCTTCATTCCCACTCTTAATCTGCTGTTTGTTGAACACTATTGGAGGAAGCCATGCAAGCTTGCTGACTAGCAGTAAGACTGATTCCTCTTTTTGTACTTTTGTGCAACTTTTGGTCAATGACCTCTCTTCCTTCCTGGAAAAATCTCTCCTTTCTTGACTTCAAAGATGCTTTTCTCTCCTGGTCCTTCTCCTACTAATTTGAATACTTCTTCACAGTGTTTTTTATTGGATCATCATCTGTCTTATACTCACTAAGTATGGATGTTTTCTAAGACTCTTTCTTAGAAGTTCATTTTCTATATTCTCTCCCTGGTTTTTCTTACTAGGCTTTAAAGTTCAGTTATCATCTGTATCTCTGACTCTCAATTCTACATATCTAACCCTAGTCTCTCTCCTAAATTTCAGTCTTATATTCTGTCTGCCAAATATCTCCATCTGGATATTCCATTAGAAGTCCTAACTTAATAGTTTCCTCATTTATAAAATGAATAGGTGGGGCTTAGTGATCCCTAAAGTTCCTTTCAGCTCTAAATTCTATAATTAGATATAATATTATTACAATTATATTATATAAATATATATAATATTTTGTATTATATATAATAATGTCTATAATTATATATAATAAAAATAATATTATATAAATTAAATAAATCTAAATTCTATAATATTAAAAATGGAACTCAAGAATTTCCTCAATGAACATACAAATCCTCCAATCAATCAACAAGCATTTATTAAGTACCTACTATACACCAGGCTAATACACAGTGCTAAATACAAATGATCCTTATCATCATTATTTTTTTGCTTTTTGGAGGGGATAGGGCAGGGCAATTGGGGTTGAGTGACTTGCCCAAGGTCACACGGCTAGTAAGTGTTGTGTCTGAGACCAGATTTGAACTCAGGTCTTCCTGACTCCAGGGCCGGTGATCTATTCACTGTGACACCTAGCTGCCCCAATCCTTATCATTATTGAAGATCTTCCTGGGCACTCAAGCTCAGAATTTCAATGCCATCTTTGATGCTTCCCTCCTTTTCTCTCTCTCATATCCAACTAGTTGAAAAGTCTCATTGATTTTTATCTCAACATATTTCACATCTATTCTCAACTTGCAATTCAGAATCCCTAGTTCAGGTCCTTATCATCTCGTCTGGACTATTCTAGCAGATTCTCAATTGGTCTTCCTACCTCCATTCTCTCCTATTCCAACCCATTCTCCATAAGCTACCAAAATAATCTTAAAGTATCAGCCAGACCAAAATCCCTTCCTTGCTTAAAAACCTTCAGTAGCTCATTACATTTATTATTTAAATTAATTGAAATTAAATGCAAACACTTCATAACATGGAATTTAAGATCTTCCTATATCTAGCTCCAACCTACCATTCCATTTTTATTTCACTTTGTTCCCCTTCACACACATCCTACCTTCCATTCATAGTGGACTATTAGCTACTTGACATCCATTCCTTGCCTCTGAACATTTTCATAATCTGTTCCCCATGCCTCTATCCCTCTTCTACTTCACTTTCACATTCCTCAGAATGGCTCAGTCCAGGTGCCACCTCCTCCAGATTTTTGCCAGATTCCCTCCCACCCACCACCTAGTTGCTAGTGCCTTCTTCCTCCTAAACTTGCCTTGTATTTACTTATCTATGTATGTATTATACCCTTTCAGGAGAGAGTATACACATTGAATGCAAAGATAGGTTTTTCTTCTTCTTCTTCTTCTTGCTGTTGTTGTATCCCCAGAGCCTAGTATAGTGCCACCCAAAGAGAAGCTTACTATAAGGGGCAGAAACACCAAGAAAAAATCTCCCAAATATCCCATTCCACTCCTAGACAAATTTAACTGTTGGAAAGTTTTAAATTACATTTAACTGAATTCCATGTTCATGCAAATTCAATTCAACATTGTCCAAAACTGGATACCTACTGAATACTCATGCTCAATAAATGTGTAGTAATTTGTCATTTGGTTAGGGAAGATTTTAGGAAATGGGTGGGGATGAGCCTTGAGGTGAATCATGTGGTATAGGCCAGATTGGGAGAAATGTGATTATTTTCCCCCTACATCTAGGGGATCTACAGAGGTGCAAGGGATACTTTGTGGCAGATATTCCCAAGAGTCTACAAGGCTTAAAGATTGTGATGGGAATGTCAATAACTCTATGGCAGAAACAAAAAGGTCACCTACTTCATCAACTCTCATTACAAAGTTATTTTCTAGGCTGTGGTTTATCTGTAAATAATGACAACAAATGCCTGTAAGGAAGACTGATGTTTTTATTAGGCTCTCCAATACAGACCATTTTTCTTCTTGTTGGGGGAAAAATGTTTTTCTTTCCAAGACTGTGCTGTGAGGGGGGAAAAGTTGCTGAAGTATAAAATAGATAGGAATGGAAAATAACTCATTCTCCTACTGCCCTTAAAGCAAGAACATTATTCAGTGAATTTTCCAACTCTTACTGAAGCATAGATGATCTCTTCTAAAAAGAAACTAACTATATAAACATCTAAACCCATAAAATATCTAAATGAAGGAGTGATTATTAGCCTGACCAAATCATCAACTATAATATTCCTTTAGATAGAACTTGGACAGAATAATGGAAAGGACATTAGTTCAGATTCCGAATGCCTTGGTTTAACTCAATATCTGGCATATTTGCTAGCTATGTAATGACTAGTCCACTTGAATCTCAGTTTCATCTTCACAATGAGCCAAACAAAACTTGGCGTGATCTCCCTCACAGGGCTATTGTTGGGGATGAGGTTTTATAAGCCTTCAAGAGATACATGAATGTGAATTCTTACTCATGTGATGTCCAACTCCTTTTGTACATATTAATATGTTGTAATTTATCAGTAAATCAGAAAGGCACGAGCAGAATTTTACCTGATTGTTTATAGCTTCAGAAATAAATACATGAATTGTAAAAGTTATAAAACATGAAGGCATTCAAAGAGTATAAAATGTAATCACCATAGTTCAATACAACACTTGTCAATTAATAAGAATAAGAATGATAGATCTTTAAAGATTATAAAAAGATTACATATGTCATCTTTTTATCATAGTAGCATTATAAAGGAAGTGCTATTATTATCCCCATTTCACAGATGAGGAAACTGATGCTGAGAATCAATGCCTTACCCAAGGTCACACAGCTAGTAAGTATATAAGCCAGGATTTGAACTCGAGTCTTCCTGTTTCCAAGTCCAGAATCCCATCCACCGAGGCACCTAACTGCCTACAGAAAAGAGAAGAATTCCATCCACTGAGGCACCTAGCTGCCTACAGAAGAGAGAAAGCAGTACTCACTTTTAAATGAATAATAACTTTGACCTTTATATGTGTGTATTGCTTTAACTTTTTTGCTTCATTTTTTTTTCATTTTAACTTTTTTAAATTTTGAGCTCCAAATTCTCTTCCTCCCTCCTATCTCTCCCACACCCACTGAGAAGACAAGCAACATGATATCAAGTATATATATATATATATATATATATATATATATATACATATATATATGTATGTATGTATATATGTAGAACAGGGCAGCTAGGTAGCACAGTGGATAGACCACTAACCTGTAGTCTGGAGGACCTGAGTTCAAATATGACCTCAGATACTTACTAGCTGTGTGACCCTGGGCAAGTCACTTAACCCTGAATGCCTAAAAAAAAAAAAAGAACAAAACCAAAAAAAGTATGCATGTAGAAATTATGCAAAATATATTTCCATATTAGCCAATGTTGCAAAAAAACAAGAAAAATAAAAGAGACTGAAAAACTGTACTTCAATATGCACTCAGAGTTCACCAGTACTCTCTCTGGAGGCAGACAGCATTTTTCATCATGAATCCTTTAAAATTGTCTTGGATCATTGTCTTGATCAGAGAAGTTAAGTTTTTCATAGTTGATCATTATTAAAATACTGCTGTCAATGATCTCCTACTTCTGCTCACTTCACATGAATTGATATAGACTTCCTGTCATTCCTTATAGCACAATATTATTACATCACAATTGTACACCACAACTTGTTCAGCCATTCTGCAATTGATGGATTGCAATTTCCATTTCTTCAACACCACAAAAAGAGTTCCTATAAATATTTTTGTACGTATAGATCCTTTTTCCTTTTTCTTTGATCTCTTTGGGATATAGACCTAGTAGTAGCATTGTTTGGGCAAAAGGATATGCACAATTTTATAGCCCTTTGGGCATAGTTCCAAATTGTTCTCCAGAAAGGTTGGCCCAGTTCATAACTCCACCAACAGAGCATTAGTATCCCTGCTTTTCCATTCCAGAAATTATCATTTCCCTTTTATGTCATGTTATCCAATCTAATAAATGTGAGATGGTACCTCAGAGTTGTTTTAATTTGCATTTCTCTCATCAATAGTGATTTAGAGCATTTTTTCATATGACTATGGATAGCTCTGATTCCTTCTGAAACTGCCAGTTTATATCCTTTGACCATTTACAAACTGATAATGACTTATTTTTTAATAAATTTGACTATATATATATATATATATATATATATATATATATGTGGGCTATATATTTCCTATATATTTGAGAAATGAAACTTGCTATAAAAATTCTCAGTTTCCTACTTTCCTAATTTTGGCTGCATTGGTTTTGTTTGTGTAAAAACTTTTTAATTTTGCATAATGAAAATTATTCATTATATTTCCCATGATCCTCCCTATCTCTTATTTCATCATAAAATCTTCCCCTATCCATGGATCTGATGGGCAATTTTTTCCCATACTCTCCTAATTTACTTATTATATCATCCTTTATGTCTAAATTATGTACTTATTTTGACCTTATCTTGGTATACAGTTTGAGATGCTGTTTTATGCCTCATTTCTGCCAAATTGCTTTCCAGTTTTCCCAGCAATTTTTGTCAAATGTTGAGTTCCTGCTTGGATCTTTGGGTTTATCAAACACTTGATTAACTATTCTATTCCACTGATCCGCCATTCTATTTCATAGTCAGTACCAGATTGTTGTGATGATTCCCACTTTGCAATACAGATTAAAATCTGGTACTGCTAGACCACCTTCCTTCACTTTTCTTTTTATCTATGTTATTTATAGTCCTGACTTTTTGTTCTTCCAGATAAATTTTGTTACAATTTTTTCTAGATCTTCAAAATAATTCTTTGGTAGTTTGTTTAGTATGGCACCGAATAAGTAAATTAATTTAGACAGAATTTTAATTTTTATTATATTGGCTCAGCCTGGCATTAATATTTCTCCAGTTGTTTAGATTTGTCTTTATTTGTGTGAAGTGTGTCATAATTGTGTTCATATACTTCCTGGATTTGTCTTAGCAGGTAAAACTCTCAAGTATTTTATATTTTCTGCAATTATTTTAAATGAAATTATTCTTTCTGTATCTTCCTGGTGGGTTTTGTTGGTAATGTATGGGAATGTTGATGATTTATGTGTTTATTTTATATCTTGCAACTTTGCTAAAGTTGTTAATTATTTCAACTAGTATTTTAGTTGATTCTCTAAGTATACCATGATATCATCTGCAAATAGAGATGGTTTTGTTTCCTCATTACCTATTCTTATTCCTTCCATGTTTTTCTTGACTTGTTGATACAGCTATCATTTCTAGTACAGTTTTGAATAAAAATGCCAATAGTGGACATCCTTACTTCACCACTGATCTTACCAGGAAGGCTTCTAGTTTATTTCCATTTCAGATAATGCTTGCTCTTGGTTTCAGATAGATATTAATCATTTTAGGGAAAGCTCCATTTATTCCTGTGTTTCTAGTGTTTTTAATAGGAATGGGTATTGTATTTAGTCAAAAACTTTTTCTCCATCTATTGAGATAATTGTGTGATTTTTGCTGTTTTGTTACTGATATGGTCAATTATGTTTATAGTTTTCTTAATATTGAATCAACCTTGATAAATCACACCTGGTATATAACCTTTGTGCTAAATTGCTGCAATCTCCTTTATTTAAAAATTTTGGGTCAATAGTCATTAGGAAAATTGGCCTATAGTTTTTTTTTCCTCTACTTTTGCTTTTTCTGGTTTAGGCATAAAACTATATTTGTGTCATAAAAGGAATTTGGTATAATTCTTTTAGCTATTTATTTTTCAAATAGTTTACATAGTATTAGAATTAATCGCTCTTCAAATCTTTGGCAGAATTCACTTGTAAATAAATCTAGCCCTGGTGATTTTTTTCTTTGGGAGATCATTGATGATTTGTTCACTTTCTTTTTCTAAGATAAGGTGATTTAAGCATTCTATTTTCTCTTTTGTTCATCTGGGTAATTTACATTTTCATAAATATTCATCTTAAGCTTAAATTGTCAATTTTATTGATAAATAATTGGGCAAAAAAGTTTCTAATAATTGCTTTAATTTCATTTTCATTGATGGTGAATTCACCCTTTTCATTTTTCATATGTATATTACCCATATATAACTATAACTGGTAATTTGGCATCCTTTTTTTTTATCAAATTAGCCAGTAGTTTATCTATTTTATTGTTCGTTTTTTAATAGACATTCTTTTAGTTTTATTTATTAGTTAAAAGGTTTTTCTTTCAATTTTATTAATTTCTCCTTTGATTTTCAGGATTTCTATTTTGGTGGTTAATTGGGGATTTAAAATTTGTTTTTCCTGCAGCTTTTTTTTTAATTGCAAGTTCAATTTATTGATCTGCTCTTCCTCTTTTATTGATATAAGCATTTAGAGATATAAATTTCCCCTTAAGTACCACTTTAGCAGCATCCCATAAATTTTGATGTGTTATCTCATTGTTGTCATGGTCTCTAAAGAAATTATTGATTGTTCCTATGATTTATTCTTTGACCCATCCATTTTTTGGATTAGATTATTGAATTTCCTATTAATTTTTAATCTATGCTTCCCAGGACCTCTATTAAATTTAATTTTTTTCATTATGGTCTAGAAAGAATGCATTCAATATTTCTGCTTTTCTGCATTTATGTATGAGGTTTCTATGCTCTAATAAATGGTCAATTTTTGTGAAGATGCCAAGTACAGCTAAAAAAAAAGGGATGCTCCTTTCTATTCCCATTCAATTTTCTCCAAAAGTCTATCGTAATTAACTTATCTATAATTCTATTAATCTCCTTAAATTTTTTCTTATTTTGTGGTTAAATTTATCAAGTTTTGAGAGAGGAAAGTTGAGGTCCCCCACTAGTATACTTTTATTGTCTACTTCCTCCTGTAACTCATTTAACTTTTCCTTTAAAAATTTGGATGCTCTGCCATTTGGTGCATATCTGTTTAATATTGAGATTACTTCATTGTTGTGCCTTTTAGCCAAAGGTAGTTTCACTGATTACCTCCCTTTTAATTGGGCTTATTTTTGTTTTTGCTTCTTCTGAGATCATAATTGTATAGCACTTTAACTTTGACAAAGCCCTTTACATATATTTTCATTTGATCCTCATGGAAATATTATAAATGCTACAGATATTTTCTAGATTATGAAATTGAGGTTCAGAGAGTTGCCATAGTAATACAACTAAAAGTCAGAGACTAAATTCAAATTCAGTTCTCTTACCTCCAAGAGAAGCATCATATCTTCTCCTCTACTTTATGCTTAATATTTATTATATTTATTTATTTATTTTGCTTTTTTTTTCTTTTTGGATGGGAGAAGGCAGGGGAATTGGGGTTAAGTGACTTGCCCAAGGTCACACAGCTAGTAAGTGTTAGGTGTCTGAGGCCAGATTTGAACTCAGGTCCTCCTGACTCCAGGGCCGGTGCTCTATTCACTGCACCACCTAGCCACAAGTAACATTTTTTTTAACCAGTCAGAGGGTTGAGAAGGGGAGAAGGGCCTTTGGCAAGCTTGTCTTGGGACTGGAGGAGGATGATGATAAATAACTACATGTAATTAGCTATTATAACTTTACATTGTGTTTACTATATATTTATAAGTATGTAACTACTTACTATATTGTAAGTGCCAGGCCCCATTGGTCCTCTTTGAGAATGCAGGGCAAACAACAGGCCCTGTGCTGAGTGTATTATAATTACTAACTCAAGGGGCAGCTAGGTGGCACACTGAATAGAGCACCGGCCCTAGAGTCAGGAGGACCTGAGTTCAAATCCGGCCTCAGACACTTAACACTTTCTAGCTGTGTGACCTTGGGCAAGTCACTTAACCCCAATTGCCCCCAAAAAGTAATAACAATAATTATTATTATTAACTCATTTGATCCTCACAACAACCTTAGGAGATAGTTGCCATTATTATATCCATTTTATAGAAGAGTAAAGCAGATAGAGATTAGGTGATTTGCCCAGGGTCACATAGCTAGTAAGTATATGAGCCTGAATTCAAACTGAGGTCTTCCTGACTCCAGGCCTGACACTCTAGACTCACGTCCTAGTTACCTCTCTGAGTGAACACTTTAATACTATACTTCTAATACTTCACATCTCTAAGAAATCCATAGGAGATATAGTCAAGAGTCTGAAGCCAGGGTGTAGAGAGAATGCTTATAATGATCTGCTGTGGTCAAGTCACTTATGGGAAGAGCTTGTCACACCTGATTAACAAAGCAATGTCACACTAATTCATCTGAACACCATTTTGTAGGCTACTGGCCTCATGACCTTAATTATAGTGTCCATCTATATGGAAAAAAACTTGGTTTAACTCTATTTTTCTCAGCAAAGATTAATTCTTTCAGTAATAATAAGCAAAGTAACTACAGACAGAGTAGTAGTTGGAATGTTCTTGTCTCATCATGTAAATCCTCAGCTAAGGATTGATAGAAACAACCAACGCAAGTCTTGATTATAGACCACACTAAAAGGCAACAAAACTTAGGCAAATACAATACTTATTATTGGTACCAAAAAATTAAAGTTAGAGCACATGTATTTTCTTAAAAAAAAAAAACACAGCCGTGGCAGCTAGGTAGCCCAGAAGGACATGAATTCAAATCCAACCTCAGACACTTGACACACTAATTGTGTGAACTTGGGCAAGTCACTCAACCCCAACTGCCTTGCCTTCCCCCTAAAAAAAAAAAAACAGCAAGCTAGATATGTGAAAAGCCTCAAGCACTTTCAGTTGCAATCTATTGGGCAATTTTACTTAACTTTGAAAGGATTGGAGGGTGGGATACATATTTTGGGTATTTGTTTAAAAATGTCTACAATGTCAAAATAAGAAAAAACATAAGATTTAATCCATAAATTAATGGCATAATTTGGGTGCTAGGACTGTCTTAAATATGCTGCTGGCAATTACTGCTCTGGAGTTATAATTAGTGGCAGATGTCCTCAGGTTGACTGCTAGTATGTACTTCTCTGTATCGTGGCAGTCACCTTCTCCAAAGAGTCCTCAAAGAATCACAAAAAGTGGTTCTGGCCCCTTAGTGGGTGGCAGATTAAAACTTTAAAAAGCATATTATTCATTTCAATTAAAATAATTGATTTATTTGAGTCATTAGCTTACTGATTAATTAATTTTCCTTTTAATAATTCAGAAAACAGGGGCAGCTAGGTGGCACAGTGAATGGGGCACCAGCCCTGAAGTCATGAGGACCTGAGTTCAAATGCAGCCTCAGACACTTGACACTTAACTAGCTGTGTAACCTTGAGCAAGTCATTTAACCCCAATTACCTTTCTTTCCCCCCCTCAAAAAAAATTAGAAAACATTTATTGAGTATACACTATATACCAGGTTAGAACAGCTGGGTGGTACAGCAGATAGAGTGCTGTGCCTACAGTTAGAAAGTTTCATCTTCTTGAGTTGAAATCTGGCCTCTGACGCTTACAGCCTGTGTGACCCTGGGCAAGTCACTTAACCCTGTTTGCCTCAGTTTCTTCAACTATAAAATGATCTGGAAAAGGAAATGATGAACCACTTTAGTAACTCTGACAAAAAAAAACCCTAAATGGGACCATGAAGAGTCAGACATGACTAAAAAGATTGAATAACAACAACATATACCAGGTACTATGCTTGGTGTCAGCTTTTACCATAGTGGCTGGCACATAGGGAGTCCTTAATAAATGCTTGTTGACTGATTAATTGATGAGAAAAGGAATACAATAACAAAAAAAAAAATAGACCTTGCCCTCAAGGAACTTTTAGTATATTAAGGGAAAGCAACATGTACACAATAAGTATATACATAATAAAAGTCTTGTCTCCCTTAAGTGTTCCCTTATCAGGCTAAATATTCCCATTTCTTTCAACCAATACTTGTATAATTTCATCTTGAGTTTCATTACTCTCTGAACCACTCTTCTTTGAGCACAGTCTAGCTTATCAATTACCCTTTTAAAGTACATTGCCAAGAACTAAATACAGTACTTCAGATAAGATTAGACAAAAGAAAATTACAGTAGGTCTATCATTTATTATTGATTCAACATAATTAGGGGTTTTTTTGTCTACCAAGTTCAATTAAGAATTAACAAGGTCCCAAAGTTGGGTAGTGGCCATGCAAGTGGAAAGAATGGATAATAAAGATATGAAACAGAAAGAATCTGCCCAAACAACACTTATGAATCAACTGGATATGGAGGGTGAAGAAGAGGTAAAAGAGTGATTCTGAGGTTGCAAACCTGGATGCCAAAGGATTATGAAGCCCGTAATACAAATAATGAAGTCTAAAGGAGGAGTACAGTTTGGAGGAGAGGCAGTAATAAAGATTGAGTTCTCCTTTGAACATATTGAGCTTGAAATATAGCGAAGGGGGGCTTTGGGGGTGTATGACCAACAAGATGGAAGCCTATATATACATCTCTGATCCTCCCAACCTCTCAAGCCTCTCCAAAATAGGAATTATGCTCCGGAGAGAAATCAGTTTCAGCTTTTTCCATGGTCTAGGACACCAAAAACCTATTAAATAAGGTAAAAACCTAATGAACGAACACAATTATCTCTAGTACTAACATGATTACTCAGTATCTCCTCCCCCATAGATAGCAGGGCTGCATAAGCTGACCCAGTCCACCTGCGAAAGAATTTGCCTCTACACTCTCTTCCCCACCTTCCACAAGCAGTAGAACAATTCTCTGTGCAAAAAACACATGAAGAAAATGCTACAGGACTTGGAAAAGTCCACTTCCATGTATGTAAAATCAAAGAAATCTTGAAGGACAAGGTAGGACATTGGAGGATGAGTGGGCTTTTAACTGGAAGAGATGGTATGGAAGGGAACTGGGCACTTCTCAGCAAAGAACAGAATGAAGTGGGGAAGGACGTGTGGGGGGGGGAGGGAAAGGGAGAGAGAAACAGAGAAGGAGAGAGAGACGGAGACAGAGAGAGGCAGAGAGACAAAGAGACAGAGACACGGGGGGGGGGGGGGGAATTCCATTGAACCTGAAAAAGCCCAGCACTGAGCCAGCTTGGTCCCCCCAGAATTCACATAGGGAGCAGAGACCAAGGCTGGTAGACCATGAAATGACTACATGTTAAACCATATATTAATATTATCTATGTTTTATTTATATTGTTAAATATTTCCTAATTACATTTCTCTGTTACCATCATGTCCATTCCAAGTGTTTCCTTGTGCAAGCTAATCAATCTGAACCTCATGTGGTCAATTCATCTAGTCCAACCCTCTAATTTTATACAGGAGGAAACTGAAGTTCATAGAGAACTGACTTTGCAAAGGTTATATAAATACTAAAGAAACTAAATTGGGACGATCTCTTTTAAGAATCTGTCTCCAGAAATGCCCTATACAAAAAAACAGGATTAGCCTATGGATTCTTAGGAAAACACCTTTGAATTTTTCTCTGACTTTCAGGTGTTGGGACTGGACAATATTAAAGATTAATGAAAAGTTGGAGATGCAAGCAAGTAGAGGTTCTTTAGCCTAGAAGTCAAGGTTATCCCAGTAATTCCCTATACATATTTTATAGTCTAGCCAAACAGAAGCATATTTCACCTAAACATAGCCCAAGATTTCCCTCAACCATGCATTTGTTCATGTCATTCCCTCTTCTTGAAGTGCCCTTCCATACCATCTCTTCCTGTTAAAAGCCCACCTATCCACCAATGTCCTCCCTTCTTCTTCAAGATTACTCTGATTTTATGTGCATGGAATTTTTCTAAGTTCTTCAGCACTTTCTTCATATGTTTATTGTAGAATTTAATATGCTTATTTGTATATAATACTATGTTTATTTGTACACTTGACTTATTTTTCCTGTTAGACTGCAAGTTCATTCAGGGAAAGGGCTAGGCCCTTTTTCTAATATTCACCACAGAACCTATCATAACCCATTGCTACATGAGTTCAAAAAAATTCATTGTTGAATGTGAAATTATTGTCACTGGGCAGGAAGTCTATTTGTGAAAGTGAGATGACACTTTAAAAAGAGAAACTAAATCTAGTTGGTAACATAATCACATATATATATTAAATTTATTTTATGAGAAGCTTTACCACAATTGAATACATATCCCTTCTTCCCAAATCTCCTTAATTGAAATCAGACAGCTAAGGTTAAACTCTGTTAGATAAAATATGACTCAAATATTTTCACATTTATTCTGCTTCTAATCTAATGAAGGGGCCTTCATCCATCAAGAACTCTGGGTCTAGTCATCAGTAATTATAGGTTAAGTTCTCCCAGAGGCCCTATGAAAGACCATTCTTAGACTGAAGTACATTTGTGATAAACTAGAACCTGAATGACTTTGGGTAATGAAAGTAGATGTTATCTTCTCTTCTAGATGATGATTTTAATTTAATTCTTCCAAAATGAGAAAGACATTGAGAGGTCAGGGATTTTTTAGTGGTGGCTAATAATATGGACACAGTGGGCAGAAAAACATGGAGATATCAGAGGTCCAGAAACAAATTCTCTGCTTATTTAGCAGTTCTGCTAGACTAGAACCACATTCTCTTTTTTTCCATTTTTGGGGGGTAAGGAGGAGAGAAGACAAGGCAATTGGGGTTAAGTGACTCACCCAAGGTCATACAGCTAGTGTGTCAAGTGTCTGAGGTCACATTTGAACTCAGGTCTTCCTAACTCCAGGGTAGGTGCTCTATTCACTGAGCTACCTAGCTGCCCCAGGGCCACATTCTCAAAACCAGGATCATTCCATCCCATGCAGAAAGAAGTAGTCAGCCTCGTACCAGATCTTTATTGTCCTGAAAGTTATTCTTGGAAAAGACTTCTGTATTGGATGAATTCTATCCCAGGGGCTTAAGGACCTTGTGGATGTGATTTCTGAGTTGCTGTCTGTGATTTTAGAAAAGTAAAGATTCCATTTGGACTGGAGATTGGAAACACTGTCTTTGTCTTCTAAATTAAAAAAAAATTCTAGGCATGGTGGCATCCTGTAATCCCTACTACCTGGAAGTTCAATGCAATAGTACACTTAGCTGATCCCATGTCAGCACTAAATTGGATATTAATATAGTGAGCTCCTATGAGTATGGATGTTCCCAGGTTACCTAAGAAGGGGTAAATCAGGATAGGTCAGAAAACAAAGCTCACAAAGCTAAATCAAAGGGGGACTAGGTCTATGAGTAGCTGCCTCTTGAAAAACGGTGATTTCTGCAAACTATAGGGTGGTGAGTTTGATGTGAAGCCACAGGACAATTCTAGGTTGGAATATTAAAATTATGCCAGTAAATACAGCATGAATGTGTGTCTATACACCAATAAAGCAAAATGTATGTTGCATGAGTTTACTATTAGAGCAATCAGAGGCAACATGAAAAGTCTAGTGTATGTGAAGCCAGGGGACCTGGGTTTGAATCCCATCTCTGATAATGCCAGCTTGAGAGGAGTCAATCTGTATAACTTCCCTGTGCCTTCACTTTCTCATCAGAGGAAAAGGAGGGGGTTGTGCTAGATGGCTTCTGACTGTCCTCCTAACTCCAGATCTATAGAGTTTGATGTAAATCACAGGGGTTTAATTTTCTATTTTTATCATATGGAAGCAAAAACTGTATGAGTATGCAAACAAAGCACTTTACACATTATCTCATTTAATCCTCACAATAATGCTGTAAGAAAGATGCTATTATTATACACATTTAAAAGGATGTTTGCTGGATAAAATCTGGGGAGCAAGCAGCTTTAGTTAATGATCATAATAGATCCAGAGCTGAAAGGACCATTAGAGGTTATCTAGTCTTACCCTTTCATTTTACAGATGAGGAAACTGAGTCCCAGCGAGGTGGAGGGACTTGCCCAAGGACACACAAATCATATTTTCCCCCTTTATTATCCCATGTATTTTGTACATTTGGAAATACTATTCTGAGGAGTCCGTGAGTTTGACCAGACTGCCAAAGGGATCCATGACACAAAAAAGGTTAAGAACTCTTGCTTTAGAACCTCTTAACCCTTTCAAAAAAAAATTTCATTGATATCTTTTATGTTTTTCTACATCACATAAATTTCTCCCAGTATCCCCTCTCGCACAAATAGCAAATCATAGAGTCATAGCTTGAACTCAGGTCATCTGACTCCAGGTCTGTCACTCTTTTCTCTATATCATGCTTCTGCGGGAGGGGGGGGGGGGTGAGGGGTAGAATTGGTAACACTTAAGTTTGTAGTAGAAATAATGAGTAAAGCAAGGTTTCACCAGATGAGAGTGAGATTGAATGCCATGGATAAGAGCATTCATCAGTATTATAATCATCTGGCTGTGATTCAGGCGGGAGTCAAGAACCAGGTGTCAGGAAGGACCAGAATGGTTGGCACAGTTGACTCTTTGATTCTTTAACAAGACAGGCCTGGCCATTAACCAGTTGTCAAGGGAACAAACAGACCACTGGTCTGTAAGTGAGATTTTAAGGCTAGGGCAAGGTTTTCAGTTGCATCTGGCAACAAGAATAAGAGAATTAATATTGGCAAACAGAAGGGAATTTTGAAATGTAGGGCTATGGGTAGAATTTTTTAAAAAAATAAAAACATGGGGCCAGCTAGGTGGTGCAGTGAATAGAGCACCAGCCCTGAAGTCAGGAGGACCGGAGTTCAAATCCAGCCTCAGAAACTTGACACTTAACTAGCTGTGTGACCTTGGGCACATCACTTAACTGCAATTGCCTTGCTTTCCCCCCTCAAAAAAAGTAATTAAAAGCGTAGACTAATGGACTACATTAAGGTCTGCCACATTTTCCTCCAGTCGTTATTCGGTAAATGTTCTTGCTGTCCTGGTTATCTTATGATTTATAGTAGTAAGAATTACACTGTCAGAGATGAATGGACTGCTCTCAGAAACAGATAAGTCATTTTTAAACATGTTGCTTTCTGCATCATTGCTACACAAATGAATCATTTGCTCTGTGGTTGCCTGAACCACCATCTATTTAGACCTCATCAAAGCAAAATGACCAGGAGCAGGAATGTGCCACTTCTAGGTTCACTATACATAGGGCTACCTGGACAGATCATTGTAAATCAGAGCACCTGAGTCCTTTCTTTACAATCTTACTTAGGGTATGCAATGGCTTTCCCCAGACTGGATGAAGGTGGTTGTGAAACTGAGATAAATGTTTGAAGTATTTAGGAATATAGCAATGAGGAGGGCTATTTCAGTGCAAGAAGTGGCATGAGTTTAAGCATTCATTCATATGATAAACATTTATCTTATATACAGTGGTTATTTGATGTCCTAGGTACTGGAAATACAAAGAAAAATATTATATATACTTCTGACCTTCAAAGAGATTGTTTTATTTATTATTTAATTAATAAATCCCCTCAGGGAAAGGAATGGGTCAGACAAATAGAGGCAGAGAAAATATACAAGTTAGGAGTGATGAGGGCAAAGAAGAAATCCAAAATTCTCTAGGGAAATTAGAGGAACGAGAGAAAAATTTCACTAGGAAGGACGAGGAAAGGCTCCATGGAGGGAGTGGCACCAGAACTGAACCTTAAAGGAAGAGAAAGATTCTGGAAGATGGAAATGGGGAGGAAACACATTTCAAACTTGGGAGGGGGGGAATGCTGCATGAATTTGTAGGGGAGAAGATAGCATGTACAATTGCTTGAAAGCAGATGATATGTCAAGCTTATAGAAAAGGTAGTGATCCAGTTTAGCTGAAGTATAGAGTGCATAAATGGGGTTAATGTACAATTAGGCTGAATAAATAGGTTAGAGTCAGGTTGTAGAGGGTCTTATATGCCAGGCTAAGTGGTTTGCATTTTATCTGAGAGACAATAGAGAGCATCTGGCAATTTTTAAGCAGGAGAGAGATGTGAGTGGTATCTTCGTATATAGTGGATCAAGCTCTAGGCTTAAAAGTTAGAAAGACATAGATTTTAATTTAGCCTTTAATCCTAATTAGCAATGACACCATAAGCAAGTAACTTAATCTGTCTAAGGCTCAGTTACCTCCTCTGTAAAATGTGGACAATATTATTTGTGGTAGAAGCAGCTAGGTGGTGCAGTGAATAGAGCACCAGCCCTGAAGTCAGGAAGATCTGAGTTCAAATCTGGCCTCAGACACTTAACACTTACTAGCTGTGTGACCTTGGGCAAGTCACTTAACCCCAACTGCCCTGCCCTCCCATCTCCAAAAAATAAAGCAAATATTATTTGTGGTATCAAACAGTGCTGTTGTGGGGATGAAAAGAAATAATGTATTTAAATCCTTTGGAAATCTCAAAAAAGGATACAGATATCAATTTATTATTGTTGCTATTATTGCCAGACCTGCACCTTAAGAAAAAAATGATCTTAATAGTTGAGTGAAAGATAATTAAACAGGGGAGTGGTAACAGGAAGAATAGCAAGGAAATACTATAATAATCCAAGTTAGAGGTAGTTGCCAGTGGTAGCAATATGAGCAGAAAGAGATGTATGTAGAAATAGAATCAACAGGGCTTGGTATCTGATTTAAATCAATCAACTGACAACCATTACTTAAACACCAAGTAAGAGAAAGGGAAAAGTAAAAGATGGTGTCAATGTTTCACATCTGGGCAACTGTGAGAGCAGTGGTGCCATTAATGAAGCTAAGGAATACAACAAGAGGGGAATATTTGGGGTAAAGGAGAAAGGATGATGAGTTCAGTTTTAGAATTATTGAATTTGAGGTGTTAGCAAGACTACCAGTGGAAATGTTCATCAAAAAGTTGGAAATATGGGACTAGAGATATAAGGCTATAGATTTGGAAATTTGCATAGAGGTGATGTGTGGGGAGCCCTGCCCCCTGCAGCAGGGCTGAAAAAGAGTTGCTTACCCAGAGGCTGAGAGAGTGCACAAAAGAGACAGGACTCCAAGCATGGTAGAAAATAGAGCCAACTTTATTGTCCCAAGCACAAGCTTTTATAAGGCCATAAATCTTCTAATTATTTTCCCCTGAGGATACTGCATACTTCCTTGTTGGGGGAGGGGGTAATACCACACTTATCAGGAGGACATAATGCTGGCACCTGTGCTTGTTTGAGCTCCTTGGGGGGGGGGGGGGGAAGGGGGAGGAAGGGGGGATCCAATCCAGGCTCAATAGCAGGCTCTTCAGCTGAGAGGGCTTATTCATCCATCAGGATCAGAGTCCCACTGGCCTGCAGTCCTCTACAGTGATGATTGAACACAAGGACTTAAATTATCAAAAGAGAGCAGAGAAAATAGAGAGGATCTCAGCATAGAATTTAGAGGACATAATGGTGGTACAATGGAATAAGTACCTGACCTGGTGTCAGATAACATGTATTAAAATCCTGCCTTGGTTACTTGCTAACTGTGTGACCTAGGAAACATCACTTGCTGTCATTTAGATTAGTCAGTGAGCAGAAAGAGCTGCCCACTTGACATACTTTTAAAAGCAATACAGATTCTTCCATGACTTTCTCTTCACATCTGGCATAAGTGTTGGGCCTTCTCATTCTCCCTAAGATTTCTAGTGGGGATAGAAGGCAAAATCTGCTCCCCCAGCCCCAGTGATGTTGGCCTACTCGTGTGCTTAATCAAGGTGAGCCTGTGTCTGGACCTCAAGTTTCAGAGGGCTACCACCTCTTCTGATTTCTTTCTTCGAGTACAAATGATTCCATTTAATTCAAAAATGGATGTTTCTGGGGCAGCTAGGTGGTACAGTGAGTAGAGCACTGGCCCTGGAGTCAGGAAGACCTGAGCTCAAAATCCAGTCTCATACACTTGACACTTACTAGTGTGTAATCTTGGGCAAGTCACTTAACTCCAATTACCTTTCCTTCCCCCCTCCAAAAAAAATAAAATAAAATGGTTGTTTCTAGCCTTGACAGCAAACCCATGAGTGTGAGAAATTGGAAGCCACTATATCCAGGTACCGTCTGTAGAACTTGGTCTTATGAACTTGGAAGGCAGAAAGGTGGGATATCACATCTCCAGCTTCCACCCAGTTTGTCTCAGGCATGGCTTCTTCCTATACACATCCCCACCACAAGTACAGTCTCTTCCTAGCATCCCTGGGCAACTGACACCAATCCAACTGGTTCTCAACCCAGGGCAGTGACTATGTCCCCTGCCCCTACCCACTCATCTGAGAAGCTTCAGCTCCACTTTTCTTAGTCCTGTTCTGATGGAAGTTGTCTGCTCTGGATAACCCTGATTCACTTGATGCCACATTTTCATAAAATCCAATTCACAAAGATAGGCAAGAAATGCTTTGCAGAAAAAGGAGGAGGGGGCAGTGTGACCATTTGTTGGTGAAGGAAAGCACTCACCTGAGAAGCCTGTGCAGCTAAATGAAAGCTTTCTTTGTTAAATGAAAACAAGAGAGATAATAATGAGCTTCCATTTATGGAACATTCTGGCTCTAAGGAATTTGTAGTGCTTTGAAAACACCAGCTGCAAAATTGACATCATCTACCTTCCCATGTCTCCTGGCAAGCAAGAAAAGGTTTGTTATCATTAAATGGAACACAAGTCAAAAGGTGCACCCTATTGTGTGGCAGCACCAGCACTGGTCTCAATGCAGGGACAGCTGAAGCTAGCTAAATCTTATTGTTCACTTGCTTATTACTACCACCATCCCTGTCCTATCTCTTCTCACTAACCCCCAATGAATAAGCCATTTGACCTGCAGCTGTACTGTAAATACTACTATTTACAAAATAAAAAGTGATTGGTCCCTGAGAACCATTCCCAGAGACAAAAGAGAAAATGCTAGCTAACACTTGGAGCTACTCCTAGAAGAGGCCAATGGAAATTTAAGGGATGATTGTTATTATTGTTAGTATGATTATCCATAGGTATTGCCATGGAGACCAGAACATAAGTTGTTACCATAACAACCTATTTTACCACCATCAAGATCAATGAATTGAACTTTAGTGATTCTAAGTAGGAAAAATTGCCAGTGAAAATTAGAGTTTAAGAACTGATCAATTCTGCCCCTCTCCCAAGTCCTACCCAAGGGTCCTCCAAATTTTTAAGAATGGCCTAAACCCAAAGAAGATTTCAACCATAATACACTATGCTTGAAGAGTGAAATTTGGAAACTCAGGATCTTGAAAGAGGTAAAGTTTCAAGAAATGGTGAGGTCCAAGGTGCAACAATGTCAACATGTATCTGAGGTGGAATAAAGTACTTGAGAAAGTCAAGTTTAGAGGCCCCCATTTCTATTTGAATTTGATGCCACAGTTTTACAACACTCCCAACAAGTGGTCATTCAGCTATTCATCCTCCATGTCTCAGGGCAGCCCATTCCATTTTCAGACAAAAAAAATTTACATTCACTCTGAGTCTATCAGGGCCCAAACCATGACCAAGTGGGGCTTGGCCTGGAACCTATTGTTGGCCAATCAATCTATTTCTTGACACCAGACCCAGATAGCTCTGGAGGAGAAAATGAGGCCAGTGACTTTGCCCAGTCTTCCCTTACTTAAATCCAATTCACTTGCATGTCTCTGTATAACCTCCCTGATGTCCTCTTTGAGAATGAAAGACAAACAACCACCTCTTCAGGACAACAGAAAGTGTTATCAAGTTTTGATATGCATAGAACTAAATTGTGTCTCTGAAATTTCATAGGATCATAGAGCTAGAGCTAGAAGTGGCCTTAGAGGCCAGCTAGTCCAATCTTCTCATTTTGTAGAAGCCCAGAGAAATTGAGTGATTTCTCAACATCATGTAAGTAATAAGAATCAAGATTCACATTCGGTTCCTGATACTCTAAGTTAAGTATTCTTTCCAATATATCCATTACCCTCTGGGGCTAAGGAGAACAAGTCTAATTCCCCTTAGATATGAGAATCCTTTAGGTACTTGAGGACTGTTTTTATATACCTCCTAAATTTGATCTCTTTTCTCCAGATAAAAACATCTCCATTTCTTACAACCAGTCGTCTCCCTGACTTTTCTGAGGTTCAAGAGAAGAAATGCTGGGGTGGCTAGGTGGTGTAGTGAATAGAGCGCTGACCCTGGAGTCAGCAGGACCCTAGTTCAAATCTGACCTCAGACACTTAACACTTCCTAGCCATGTGACCTTGGGCAAGTCGCTTAACAACAATTGCCCTGTGTTTCCCCCTCCAAAAAAAGCAAGCAAGAGAGAGAGGGAGAGAGAGGGAGAGGGAGAGGGAGAGAGAGAGAGAGAGAGAGAGAGAGAGAGAGAGAGAGAGAGAGAG